>NW_025220865.1:2309393-2404251 GCF_014066325.1 Apis laboriosa
TTATATATATTATATATATATATATTTATTATATATATTATATATTATATATATTATATATATTATATATATATATATTATATATAAAAATATATAAAAAATAAATAATATTTTTATATAATTATCATATAATTATAATGAATTTTATATAATTATGTTATTGCAATTTTTATCTAGTTTCTAAAATAATTTATGAAATAAAGCATTCCATTATCACTAATTATGCTGTGCATTATGAAATGATATATTATTTTATAATAATGATTTAAATTTTATAATTTTTATTATAAGTAATATTCTTTATTCTTATTTCTTATTTTATTAATTTTGCATATTTTTAAATTAAATGGTTCCATGATATAAATAAAAATTTTTGAATGCTATATTTATAACATAATTCATTTAAATCGATACTTGTGATAATTTCAAATTTTTTTTTAAATAAAGTCATTTTTAGTATATTATTTTAATATAAATTTTCTTCTTTGATAGGCGTCAGTAATTTCTATAAATATACAACCTACCATGCACCATCATGATGGAAAAGCTGGTTGTCGATGGTTTAACAACGGAAATGGCAATAATAATAGTACTAATAGCACAAACGGTAATAAATGAAAAAATTTATATAGAGATAAATATTATTAATTATATTAATTTGAAATTTGTATAGAAATTAAATTATAAATAATTACATATACATATTTTTAAATATTTTAATTTAAAATATTTTATATTATTAATTTTTTTTAGAAATTTATTTTAAAAACTTATATAACTTCTAATTATAAATTTATATAACACTATTAAATCTATTGAATTGATTTACAGCTGGATAAAATGAAGAATCTTAATGCAGATAAACCAATAAGAATGAAAAATATAAAATGAAAATAAAATTATACAATAAATATAAAATCAATAAAATATTATAGAACAATTATTTTTATGCAAAAAACAAATAAATAAAAAATATATTTACATTATTATTATGTTTTTTAATTAAATAAAAAAAAATCTGAATTTATAAATATTATATATCTTTTCTATTTTTTATATATTATATATCTTTTCATATAAAGTGGTTTATTGAAGAACATAATTATTTTACTAATTGTATATCTAAATAATCCTTTTTTTCATTGTATTATCTTATATATATATAATAATTTTCTTTTATTTTATTAAAATATATAAAAATATAAAAGATTTAATATCGTAGGAAAAATTCTATTAAGACAACATTTTTAAAGGAAAGAAAAAATAACTAATGATAAGCATATACATATGTAAATATGATAAATTTATACATTCATACACATATGCAGTAATACATTATTATTATTATATCAAACATATATATAAAGTTTAAAATATAATTTAAATAAGATCTCATAATACATTTCATTTCTTAATTTTCTCAATAATATTGGCAGTGAAATTTATATTTTACTTATAAATTATGAATATTTTCTTACACAAGTAATTTGTCATACATTTAGATATATTATACATTATGTATAAAATAATATTAAAGTGAGATTAATGCTTAAGTGAAATTTTTTTGAAAACTCATGAATCTATCTTTTTTTTTATATTATTTTCAATATTTGTATTTGTGTCTTTCAATATTTGTATATTTGTTTATAATAAAAAGAATAAAAAATAGATATGCACAAATAATAAATTGTATAAATATTTGTACATTTTCATTATAACTAATTATTTTAAGAAAAAATTTTTTTTAGATTACTAATTTTTATAATATATAAGTATTGTTATATTTATTTATATACAAGATTATACTTATGTGCAATTTTATTGTAAATTATCTTATAAATAACTATCTAATAATCTATATATCATATAGTTATATTTGAAGCAATTTCTAATAAATATATAGAACATTGTTTTTAGAATTATATTTTTAAATTTATTTTCTACAATTTAAATATTTTTCATGATTTTTAATATTTATTATTAATCTATTTAATTCATACACAGTATATTTATTAATGTTTTACATAATGTTTCCAATAACAATGTTCACTTTCACAATAATTTTAGTAAAATTTACTAACAATGTTAAATTGTTATTAAATACAAAACATCAATTAATAACGTAATATCAATTATTACGTTATAATGATTTTTTATCACAGTATTTTTTTTTAATATTTAGTTCATCAGTTAAAATATAAAATACAAAACATAATAAAAAGTTGATTTAAATCTTAATATAGAATTTACAAAAATTTTAGTTTAATAATTTTAACAGGAATGTTAAAGGTAATTTGATTTGCTGAAAACATAGAAAAAATACATATAATATATTTAATTTTAAATTTAAATTATTCTACCATATACATAATACATAAAAGTAAGACTAATAATTGAAATATATGAAAGTGAATTGTTTTTTTATGTTATACTATATGAGATTTTATATAATTATAACTCATATTTTGCAAAGTAATTTTATAATATACATAATATATATAAAATTTTTTCAAATTTGACTAAATAAGGCAATATTTATTATGCATTCATTTACAGCTTTGAAATATATGAAATTTAATATACTAAGCATGTTTATTTTATTTTTTTTCTTATATTATTATTTATTTCTTCAATAAATGAGTAAGATCTTTGTTTTGTTTCTGAAGCATAATATCTGTCTTTTCTGCTTTATCTGTTATGTTATCAATCAAATCATTTTGTAAATCTATTTCTTCTGATAATCCTATTGCTAAACCTTTCAATCTAGCTAATGAACCACTCATTTCATCTAAATTTTTTTCTAATATTTTGTTCACATTATTACTTAAACGATTTGTACTCTCTACATCATCTATACCACGTAATTTTAATGCTGAACTTGTATTAATTATATTAGTCTGTACTTGTTCTAAAGAATTAGATAAAGCAGGAGATGCCATAGATTCTGAACTGGAAGATTCTGATAATATTGTTGATGGTATTGGTGCATCCATTGATTTACCACTGAGATAATTTTTAAGACTTCCAAACACACTTTTTATTCCTTGGATATGTTTCTGACTAAATCTTAATGTACTATTGATATCATCTAATCTTTTTTCTGTTCTTTCCAATTGTTCTCTTTGTCTAATGAGTTCCTGAAATAAAATCATTAATAAATATGAATTAAAAATCATTAAAAAAAAATATATTAAAAATATATATTTAAATATATATTTAAATGCATGCAAAATATGCATGTAAAATATAAAAAAATATATAATATATAAAAAATTAAAATTATAATTAAAATTAAATTAAAATTTTTTAAATATATTCTAATCTAAATAAATATCATATAAATATGTTATATTTTATTTTTAATAAAAACAAATATATAAAAACATAGATATAAAATTATATGATATATGTCAAGAAAGACATTTAAAATAATAATAATCATATATTATAGAAATATATACATGTATAAAATATTTATTATAATTATAATTATAATTAAATAATGTTAAATTGTAGTTACCTCTGCAGTAGCAGCTCCAATTTGTTCAGAATCTCTTAATAAAGAAATAGATCTTTCTGTTGATTGTATTGTACGTTCTTCTATTTCTTTTTTTCGTTGAAATAATTGTTGACGTTTTTGTTCGAATTCGTTGTCAGAATTACTATAATGATTGTAAGTCATACGAGTAGATCTCGATGGTGCACTTTTTAGAAACGTTTCATCATCGATGTCATCTTCGAGAGAGAAAAATGGATTTTTTGGATCACTTAAGTAATTCTGACTTGCCATTTCGTAGTACAACACACACTAAATGATTTTTTTTCTTTTTAAGTTTTAAAGTCTGGTTAGATATTCCGACAAAGTGACATTCGTAGACACGTAAAATCTAAAGATATGTTATACTAGATGGCATTCTATGCATAAGTGAATATGTAGATGCCATCAGTGATTCTCAAATATTTTATTGATAAATCATTATTTTTTCAAACTTAAAAAGTTTTATTTGAAATATTAAAAGACTAGAATAAAATACTATTAATACTAGAATATTATTAGAATATTAAAAAACTGAAAGATTAATTTAGAATAATTTTTAATTATTTTTAAATACAAATTAAATGCAATTAAAAATAAAATACACAAAACAATAAAAATTGTTAAGAATGAATTAATTTTTCAGAAAAAAAATGTTATTTTTTCATATAAATATTATTTTATTTCTGAACTGAATGAGTAATAAAAATAATGTATAAAATATGACATATAAACTACTAACATATATATATGACATATAATTGCACATATAGGTTAAACAATTAGTTGAATAAATAATACAAATTAATTATTTGATCAAAGAAATAATATAATTCAATAATTTAGAGAAAAGAGAAAAGTATTATAGATCAACAATTTTATCAAACAAGTATATATATATATATATTTTATAGTTTTTGAAAATATGACTTTAAAAAGTAAATGTATAAAATATAAAATTGATAATATTATTTAATTCTATAAATAGAATTAAAATAATTAAAAAATATTTTATTCACGAAAATATAGAGCTTAAAAATATAATGTAAATATAAATATAAAATAATTAAAAAAATTTTAATATATTTTTTTTCTTCTATTATATTTTTTTGTAATACAAAATCACAATTTATTTGAAAATTATTTTAGATATCACAAAATTTAAAATATGTGAAATTTAAAAAATTTTTCACATATTATCTTTTTTATATTATTTCATTATAAAATCGTAAATTTGAACAGAAATATTTTGATCTCAAAAATTTTTCGAAACTTTATTTAGGAAAATATTCAATAAAAATACACAAAAGTTTTCTATTTCTTGAAAACTTTTATAAAATTTTATATTTATAAAATATTTATCATTTTGTTAAATTTCAATCCAATTTGTTCCATATTTTTCTCAATTTTAAAGATATTTATACTTATTTTTTACAATAAAAGCTATTTTTATAATATTATATAAAACAAATATAGATAAAAAATTTAAATAATGAGAGAATAAAAAGAGGGTAAAAATTAAGAATCAGTATTATTTTCAGAATGCCATAAATGAAACAAATATACATGGACAGGGAATAATAAAAAAAAGATAGAAATAAGATAAAAATTAACTATTAGCACCATTTATTAAGTATCAAAAACATATTAAAAGTAAGATAAAATAGATTAGAATTAAAAAGAATTAAAAATAAGTTCCATCTCTTGAATGTTTTTAAAGAAATATTTTTTGATATTCAAGAGATGGTGCTGATCTTTAATTCTTATACTTTGTTATTCTGTTTTTGAAGAAATATTATTGACATTTAAATGGCATTGACAGTCAATTCTTATGTTATTTCTATCTTTTTATTGTTACGTTTCATTTACAGAATGAAGATGGCGATAGTTTCGCAATTTTTCTCCTATTTTTGTTTTTATTATTTGTTTTTGTCTTACTCGTAGCGCATGATCAGAGAGAAAATGAAGAATGTCAATTAAATAACTTATTATTTTTCTTTCAAAACTACAACATTTTAATTTGTAATGTAAAAAAAATACAAATATTATATTTTAAGTTATTAATATATCTTTAATAATAATCTTTAAAAAATAATATACTTTGCTATATTACAACGTAAATATTTTAAATAAATTATGAGTAAAAATCTGATAAAATAAATTATAAGTAATATGCATAATAATATTTTTTCTGATTTTTAAAAAGATATTAAAAAATAACAAAATAAAAATTTATTTTTAATTTTCGTTTAATAAAAATAACTTTTTATAATTAAAAAAATATACGCGATAATTTAAAATCACTATTTCAATTAATTTATTTCGCAATACTTTAGTAATATAAATATAATTATATTATTTAAAATATAGTATTTTATATATGATTACAATTTATTCAAAATATTTATTCCATTCCTCAAAAGTTAATGTAACAATTGATAAAACAGTATGTAATTTCAAATAATGCACAAATTACGTAGTAAGTGCTGCCCCCAAGCGATAAAATATTTAAATATAAACTATAACTGTCGTTCTCTACTTTTCAAATGCCAGTGAGAGCATATCGATTCTAGTGCAAGAAAGTTAACCAACGACTTCGCACGAACGGTTGTGAATTACATCTTCTTCGTTTAAAATAATCTGTTACAAATAATAGATAATATGGAATCTGCTATTGTTCATCTTGAACAAAGCGTAAGTATTTTTACTAATTTTTATTCATTTTTGGATTGTTCATTTTGAATGTTATTTATGTTTTTCAGTAACTATTGAATTTATATTGAATTCAAACGAATGTCAAATGCTAAATGCTATTTTATTATATGAGTAATAATAAATTAATATTTTATAAATTATTGAATGTTATAGGTGCAAAAAGCTGATGGAAAACTAGACATGATTGCATGGCAAATTGATGCTTTTGAAAAAGAATTTGAAGATCCTGGTAGCGAGGTATGTTTTGTTTAAGAAAATATGAATTATATATTTTTTGTTAATTCATTAAGTAAAATTCATAGTTAGTGCAAAAAATTATATTTTTCTTTAAATGTCAATCGTTAAATTAATAGAAAAAATTTAGTTAGAAAAAATTATAATTCAACTTATTTGCTTAAAGGGTATCAAATTTAAAATTTAAATTGCTATTTTTATTTTTATTCTTTTTTATGCTTTTAACAGATTTCTGTGCTTCGTCTATTACGGTCTGTTCATCAAGTCACAAAAGATTATCAGAACCTTCGGCAAGAAATATTGGAGGTTCAACAATTACAAAAACAACTTTCAGATTCCCTTAAAGCACAATTATCTCAAGTGCATGGACATTTTAACTTATTACGCAATAAAATAGTAGGACAAAATAAAAATCTGCAATTAAAATAAGATTAAAATTTTTTATTTATATTTAAATGTATTTTTTAAATTATACTTAATTTATAATTTTTTATTATAAAATTATTATTAATGTTTTAAATCAAAAGTTATTAGAATAACATCAAAAGAATGTTATGTTAAAATGTTGCATATTATATTATCTAAAAAATTCAATATCTGATATATTATTATAAATATGTTGATAATTATCAATATTATCATATAATTATTAGAAATACTTATAATAAATATAATCATTTTATTTGCTTCATAATATAATTATAAAAAAATATTTGTTTAACAAACATATATAAATTTAATAATACTAAAAAAATATAGTTGCAATTTTTATATATAAAATTTTTTGTAATATAAAAACACCCAATATTAGTATATCTTCCAAATACTATTTGTGTCTGATCATAAATATTTATGAAATATTAATATAAATATATTTTATGTAAAATATATTAAATTTTTTTTTATATTTTAATATCTTTGTGTATATATCTAATATAATTAATTAGAAAATACCATAATTATGATTGATTTATTATTAGTATAATAATTTATTATTCAATTTTATTGTTTAATTTATAAATAGTATGGGATCAATAGATATTGCAGACAAATAATTTATTTAACTTTCTCTGTAAGTGTATTATTGGGGGCCAATCTATGTGCTTGTATATTCATGAAAAATAAGTAAGATTTGAAAATATCACTTTCATTTTTATATAAGATGTGTTAATTATATGATTAGACACACTTATATTAAATTTGACTTAAATATATAGAATTATAGAAATTTAAAGTTTAAATAATTAAATAATATAAATAATAAATTTAAATAATTATTATAATATTTGAAAAATCAAAATTAAAAAATGTTCTTAATTTTTTATCCATGTAGAATTTATAATTACAGTGCCAAATTTTATTTATATCTATTAAGATATAGAAGAATAATATACATATTTATAATATATATTGAGTGAGCATATTTAAAAACAAATTTACATTTAATTAAATTTTTATTATTATCTTTTAAAAGACAATGTACAGTTCTTATTAAAATTTATATAATTGATAAAGAATTTTAATTTTTTTTATATGTTATTATGATCAAATTCTATAATTGATTATCAATTAATCAAAATGATCATGATAATATATTCTTATATAAAAACAGAAGATATAAGTAAATTTCTAAATTTCTAATATTTAATTGTAACGAAGTTATACTTAATAATATGTAACTATATTCACTATAATTATTCTGTAGTTAACTATTTCTTCTGTAACAATAATCTTGACTATTCCTACATTCACAATATATATAATTGAAAACTATTTCTTATAACAATTATAACAACAAAAATTTTCTGCTGAAATTAGCATTTTAAAGAATAACTTATATATAATATTGTTATAGTTTATAAATTTTTTTTTTAATATATAAATTTTATTGTATGTATATAATAAGTATAGAGTAGGAAAAATTGCGAGCATATTTTATGACATAAAAGGATAAAGATAGGAAGGTTCAAAGCCAATTGTTGCATATATTAGGGTATGAAAAATTAAAATTGCCTTAAGACACAGATGTGCATTCAGTGAGCTATGTTGGAGTTAAAAGAGAAAAGTCTGTTATTTAGTAATATATAAATAGCATACTTTCATACATCTTGATTGGTCAATTGCGTGCATTTCAAGAAAATGTTTTAATCTTTTTCATAATTTCAAATTTGTACAAATTGATTATAGATTTGTGTTTACAGATTAGATTTGTGTAGCGATTACATTTTTAAGTTAACATTATATTCAATAATATATTTCAAATATTTATTTTGTATCTGCCTTTTTTTTTATTTCTCTTCTATTCCATGTTTCACAAAACAGATAAAAAAAAAAAAAAAAAAAACAGGAAGATCTGTAAGTGTTTGCATTTTCTTGAATGGAGTAACTGAGTTTCATGACCATAAAATTATTAATTGTTCACATAATAAAATAGTTCTCTTCAAACTTAATGCAAGTCGATTATCTATTTAAACGTAATTTACGAGAAACTCCTCTAAGTCAATACTAATAGTTCAGAAAGAAAAAAAGAATATTTGTGATACTCAGTGACTCGCACGTTTATCAGAGTTTATTTATATTTCAGTTAATCAATCGTGTATCCGGTTTCAATTAAAGGCACAGAGTATTAACTGAAAATATAAATTAACTTCTAGATTGACCTCTAGCCTTTATCTAAGCAATTAGATCTGTCAATATCGAAAATATATCGATACATACAATATATGTATATGTAGTAATATCAATCATAGTCACATGTTTGTTTTTTATTTTATTTTATTGTTATATAGCGTGTTACAATATAAAAACAAATTTAATTATATACACAATGTTGTCACTATATCGATCTATGAATTTTTTTATGTAATTGAAACATCATCAAAATGTCAATGATGACGAATTTTTATTTTATCATAGATGCGTAATTGTATTTCGAATCAATCATTTCATTTATAAAAAAAAAAAAATTTTTTATTCATAATTTATATAAGATAAATACATATTTTGATATTTTTTATTTTAGAATAAAATATTAATTCAATAGATCTCTAATTGAGATAAAATATTTTTTTATAAAAAATTTTATTTTGTTATCATAATTATGAGTTTAATAATGAAATTTTACTTTTTAAAATATATACATGTGACTTTGATTTTAAGATAAGTAATCTAATTGTCGTTAAAACTCGTTTTTTAGAATAATAGAAGGTAAGTGAAGAGAAAAATGGTCTGGAACACATTTGAAACGTGCCAAAGTACTTTGGTCAATTAGAATTAAATATTATATACATATGTATATCGTTTTATTTCGATGTAATTGAACGCAGATTTCAAAGCATCTGCTTTTCTATATAGAATACATATCATATTTTCACGATTTTCAAAAATCTACTTCATCTTTTTACTCGTGATATTTCTAACAGAAAAGAAATCATCGATCTTTTGTTTAAACTTGACTCCATCTTAATCGTAATACAAGAGAAAAAAAACAAAAAATATTGTAATTGTATAAGGAAAAATTAATTAAAAACGTAGTAATTTTCTATCATTTATTTATCTTTTTAAGTAAAAACATTCATTTCTTTTTTATTTTATTATTTAATATTGTCCGTTTGTAGCTATTGAAGAAAAATTTATTTTTATTTGTAATTTTCTTTAAAATATATAATATAATTAATTATTGTTTTATATGTTCTTCACAAAAGTATCAAAAATAGTGTGTTTCATGAAAAATCTTAATTTATCATTTCTAAAGAAAAAATAATTAAATGATAACAAAGATGAACTACGTTTTTAATTAAAGACCTTGCATATATGTTTATATAAATGTTACAGATGAAATTTTGATGCATGTTGCACGTTTAGACATAATATGAACATAATGTATCGACCATTTATGTAGAACTTCTTTATTGTTTATTCATGAAATACGCGTTCAAATGATTCGTAAAATTGTACAACTTGATTCCAGTCTATATTTTTGTCTAATTTTATATGATTATAATTAAAATTACGATTATAATTTTATACGATTATAATTAAATTAATTTATTATTAATTATTATTAATTTATTAATAATTAATAATATTAATATATAATATTAATAATATTAATAATATATTATATAATATTAATATATAATTATATATATAATTATATTAATGAAAATTGTAACACAATTTTTTGAATTATTTTTGAAAAATCATTTCATATTAAATTTTTCATTCTATTTTATTGCAATAAGATAATTTTAATAAGTAATATATTGTAAAAATCATTGGAATATTTATTTCAATTTTTCAGACTGGAATTATATAGTATAAGATTCGAATCAAGCGTTGAAATTTATTAATGATTTATTGTATTATACACCATTGCTCAAACATTTCGATGTATATTGTACAAAATTATACAACTCAAATTGTATCTTTTTAGATATTTATCATGCTATTATTATGTAATAAATTATTAACTCTGTAGCAAATCACTAACGAGAGATTTTTTTTTTTATAACCCTGTTTATAATTTTGTTCTTTTCATATTTTCAAATTAGATCAAAATAGTAATGTAATATAATATAATATAATATAAAAATTTATAATATGTTATAAAATATTTATAGGAAATAAAATAATAATTAAAATTGTTTTTATTAATTTTTTAAATATTTTTCTAGTTTTTACTAAAAATATTTTTATTATAATCATCGCGAAATGAATAAATTTAAAAAAAAAATACATAAACTATTCGATTCTGAATATTAAGATGGGTCATGCATTTGGAATACACTTCATAAAATATCTGTTACAAACATATATCATAAATATTAACAGTTTTTATGATCTCTTCAATGATATTTAATTTGACGAATTTTTTTTCATTTATAACCTCAATTTCTTTTGGTTTAAGTATAAATATTCATTTTTATTTAAAATTATTGTTTTTAAATTTTTGATAATATATTATTTATTATTTTGGAAATTAAATGAATAAAAATATTCCTTTCAAATTATTAAAATTATGCATTTCTTTAGAAATTATTAATATATCGATTAAAATCTTTAAAACTTTCATCAGAATTCTAGAAACACTTTATCGTTTAGATTTTTAATAAATTTAACATATCATTTTCACATTTCTCCAGCATTTTTTTTTTTATTGAAAAAAAACCAAAATTATTTGACGTAATTATCTAAAATACGTTTTGAATACTAGGTACCGTGAAATAGCGTAATCAATTGCTCATATCCTCTTACCATCGTTCAGAATGTGGCGGTCTTGCAGACTCTTTGATTAGCAACTGATCATCATTTAGAATGGCCAAGCCATTTTCTTGATGAGAAATTTTAGTAGTTGCGTATTATTTTTTACTAGGGTAGGTCTGATATCGAAAATTGATATATCAACGAAATGAAACGCGCTATTTTTCGTGATATTCACGTATGCTTTTTTTTTAGGTCACGTGACTTGAGTACAGTCGAGGGATTTGCGATAGAAAATGAGATGACTGCCTGCTGAAGATTTTTTGATGAATTTAAAAACTGAATTTTTAATTAGAATAGAATGATTTTTACATATATAATAGTAGTGCTTCTGTGTTTGCGATTTCATAAAGTTTTTTATGATTTTTATTAGCGAAAAGAGTAATATATATGTGATAAATATATATAGAGATATAAAAAATAATTTTTCAATATTATGCATTGAGATTTAATGGAAATTATTTTTGAATTTGAAAGATAATTTTAGATTTAGAAAAAAAGAATTATATATTTATATATATTTATTCATTGGAAATTTTGCATAAATTTTAAAAAAAGAGTTTGAAAAATATTTTAAACGACATTGAATGAATTTCTGAAATTAAAATATTGTAAAAATGATATTTAATAAAACTAATTAGAAAACTTAATAAAAGAATTATGAATATTTACTAAAAAAGAATAAAAGTAGCATATAAAACTTTTTTCTTTTCTTTATTAAAAAATTAAATTTTTAAAAAATATATAATATTAGTAAAAAAATATTCACCAAAAAAATATATTTAAATTTTTTGTTTGAATATATATATATATGTGTATGTGTGTGTGTGTATTACGAGAATAAAAAGTTTAAGTCTTGTTTTTATTGGATAATAGTTTTATATAAAATGCGTTTGGAAAGGTTTGTTGGGAATATAAAAGAGTAGAACATGCATAAAACAAGATCTTTAATGCATATCTAGTTAAAATAGAAAATTTATTCGTTTTTTGAAACAATTTTTTCAAACAATTTGCGACTTTTAATCTACCGTTCGAGAAAAAAAAAATAAAAAAAGAATGAAAAACTTTTTTATTTTTCTTTGCGATTGAATGGTTTTTCATTTGTGTAAATTTATTCATATATGTAAAATTCAAGAATCATGCTTGCCTTTTTTCTATCTATTCGAACATGTACAAATACATATGAGTAAAGAAATATTTTTTATATTTACAATATAAAAATTTCTAATCAAATTTCTAATCAATATATAAATACAATATTTTAAATATACATTGAATAAAATTCTTTTAAATAAAAATCTTATATTATATTTAAATCATTTTACAATTATTAAGATCTTTGTTTTTCGAGAAGTTAGTAAAACAAAATAAGTACTTGTTCATGTATGATATAAATATTTATATTCACTTAGTCCAAAAGAAAAAAAATGAGTTTAAAATATCTTTGAATGTTTTTGAAAAGTATAGATATTTTTGCGTAATGCATTTCCTTTGATTTGAAGAAAGATTTAATCTTAAACAAGAAAAGATAACCTTATTTCGCATTAGATTATGTATAGGCTTAAACTAACTTTAGTTATTATAATTAAATATCTTATTGTTATTAGAAAATTAATTTTATACATTCATTGTTATATACATTTATGATAATCTTGGAATTTCAGTTATAATCTGTAAGTAATTCTTACAGAACAAGTTAACTAGAGGTAATGAAAATGCATTAATCTGTAACTTAAGATAATCTAATCTCTAAATTCTCTTACTTTCTTATTATTCACGGCTGAAATTATCTAAGTTTTCTTCAATGTTATCTAAATTTAAAAAAATTTTTTTTTTTTGTACACTGAAAAAAAATTGATTGATTTTATTGGATAAAATAAATATATTTTCCGTCCGTTTATTCTGAAAGAAACTAGTTTATTTTTTATCTTTTCATCTTTATTCCTAACTTCTTAATCTCTTCACCCTTTTTTCGGGATTGAATTTTTTGTTATGCGTCCGAATTTCAAGAAAAAATTTATATCATTTTTAAAATTTCTTTAAAAGTAAATAAATTAACTAAAATTTATATTTTAAAAATTTGCAAAAAATGAATCACAAGAGTTTGATTTTGTAATTTTTTCATTATAAAAAAAAAAGATTTGAATTGTTTTAAAAATTTGAAAAAAAATTTCTTATTAAAATTTTTAATTTGATTAATTTTATTTTATTTTTTTACTTTTAAATAATTTTCTATCGAATTTCTCTTTTCTGTTTAAAATGTATTTAATGCAAAAGTTTTTATTACAAAGAAGATAGTATCTGAATACAACTTCACATGTATTTCAAATTGAAAGATGTCTTTTCTCTCTTTTATTAGATTTTCATGCATAAATGTTTATGTTTAAAAGAGCTCAGATAAATAAGATGACAACAGTTATCTCGTTATGAAAATTCTTGAATAGCTTATGCGTTTGATGCGATTATAATGCAACAATCGTCGTTCCTTGAAGCTACAAATACACACAATTATGTGACTAGAAATATTATTTGATTTCTAAAACGAACGACCATAGTCTTGCTAATTTGATTTAAAAATTTAAATAACTTTATAAATATTTATAAAGAAATGAAACGGAATATTTTCTCGCATTACATTTAAATATTTCTAAAAATATTCTTCATTAGTAAAAATGTCTAATTTTCTAATTAAAATGTTCGAAGTATAAATTCAATTTTTTCATAAAAAAGAAAAAAAAAATACAATTTAATTGCTAAAATATTATTCTTAATTTTATTATATACGGAGATACTTCTTTAAAATATTTTTTAAATCACATTTTGTTTATTTGTTCTCGTAAAATGAATTTATTATCATAAATTTAATTATTCAGCATTTTTAATTCAAATGTTTTCCATCTATTATATAAATACACGAAACGTCAAATGATCATTTCTCGCGATTAAACACATTTATTCGTCAGTATGGTTGAATACTTGACACAAAAAGGAAAAGCAATTTCCCTTAGACACTGTCACACGAAAGAACAGAAGATTCTTCTCTCAAAATTATACTCTTGTAGTCATTCTTTTCCTTTTATTGTCGAAACTTGGAATATTTCCAGCAATATCCCCGCCAAGGTACTATTGAAAATATTAATATTAAACATCAAATAACCAAAACGGTATTGATTCCTTTTGTAAAAAAAGCTCAACTATTTTTTTTTAAAAATAAACGTCCATTGAAACGATAGTTTTAATATAAAAAATGAAAAAAAAAAATACTTTTATTCGATAATTACTTATGCCACGAAAAATTATTTTTCATTTATTTAAATGTCAATCATATTGTCACTTTAATAGTTTAATTTTAAAATATTTAGTATAATATAATTATATTATAAAATATTTATTATAGTATAATTATAAAATATTCAGATAGAGATTTAAATAAATTATGGAGAGAAAAAAAATATTTTTTATTTTATTTTATTTTATTTTATTGTAATTACTAGTAATGATAATTGTATTGATACAATTAAGATGAATAAAAGTTTCATTATATACGTTGAATTACGAGTTATAAATTTTCAATTATCCCTTAAAACCTTTTAAATAAAAGCACGAGAAATACGAGGTAAGTGTCATCTTTTAATACTACTATTGTAGCAGGATATTGGGTCAAATCAATATTAGATAATCTCAGTTTTCCAGTTATAACATGTTCGCAGAGTTGATGGGAATTCTAGCTATAATTCTAGCAATAAGAGCAATAAGAAGAATTTCATACTTTCTCGCCTTTTAAAACTCGTCTAATTATTTCTTTTAAACGCTCTCGCTTGTTGATTAAATAATTAATTAACATATGAACGACCAACTCCAAAACGTTTTCTCATTTCATTAAATTTATATGACAAACTTAATTTAAACAAGTAGATTGAACAATTTCTGAAACTTTAACTTTCTTTTCGAATCTCGTTCTCGAATTTTATTATCTATCTATCTAAAATGAACGAAATACATTTCATATTAAATATTCGTTAATTCCATTTAGGAATTTTATTTTTTAATATCGTTAGATGTGAATAATCTCCTTTCTAAATTATATACATATATTTATTCTCGTAAATTTATTAAACTACATAATTATATTCAATATTAATTATAATATCATCCAACCTTTTGCAAGCAGCATTTCATAATTTAATCCTCAAATTTTGTTCAAACTTTATTTCAAAATATTACAATTTAAACGTATATTTTTTCAACATTCAAGATAATTTTATTAAAACTCTTCTTTCTTCTAATTTCATTATTCATTTTAATACAATCTTTTTCATTTTAATTGAATAATTTTGATGCATGCGAAGAAAAAATTCACTTTAGAGTCCGGTTAAATTTTAGATAAAAATACAAAGCAGCGTTTCTCGCATTAAGCTGGCCCGGAACCGAACGCAGAAGACGAGGAATCGATCTTGCCTTGAGGGTGTTGGCCAAGTACAATGTTTACGGCCGCGTGAATACATTGCCATGGCGAACCTCCTGAACCGGTCATCCGGTTGAATCATTTCGTTTGGTTAAAAGGAAAAGCGTGCAGCCACGCAATGCTCGACGAAAGTAAAAATGGAGCCGATTCTGCGTTAAATGTACTTAAACCAGCGTTTCTCAACCTTTCGAATTGCGAACGTTTTATAATAATCTAAAAAAAAAAATCTGTAAATCTTTTTTTCATATTCGTTTTTCATGAAAAATAACGTTGTTAATAATAAAATATCGCGATGTAATTATAATGAAATGAAATAGATAAAAGGACAATAGAAATTTTTCTCTTAAAATATACAATGTTGTTGAAATTTTGAAAATTAAAAAAAAAAAAAAAGATTTTTAACGAAATTTATTGAATATTTCTATTACCATTATTTATCATACATTTCTTTTATTAATGAAATTACTTGAAACGATTACATAATAATCGAAATAAATACACGCAGCATTCTCTGCTCAAACAATCCAAAAGTTGGAAATAGAATCGAAAGAATCGAAATTAAATGGAGCAAGATAAATGTTTACACAATGAGAGGCACGGATCGATTAATGTCCTCTAACCAATAAAGAAGCCGATCAATTCACTTAATGAATAAAAATTAATCAACGAAAGTACAAGTATCAATATTATTAAATAATAATCCATTAATGAAATCAACAAATTTAATTAAAATTTCAAACACATTTTCCATCTTTCATCACGAATAAAAATAACGAAAATAAAGAATAATCGTAAATCTAATAAAAAATTTAATTTTTTTATTTAATAAATTGTATTAAAATAATTTTGCCATCTCCATGTTTCGTTAGTGGCGGAAAATTAATAAACTATTTAAACCGGGCTACGTATGATGAAGGAGTTCAACGACCGAAAGTATCGATCGATAAATCGAGCGGATCCATGTCGATTAGAAATTCGCGAGAAATCGCGCAGACAGACAGAGGAGGTTAACCTCCGAAACGTTTGCAATTTCCTCTTCGCGGTATTTGTAACTTAAGAGCAAGATACTTTACACGCTCAATTTCCATCGCGTGTCGCGCGAAAGTGCATCATCACCACCGAATACAATTTCAATTTCTCACTGCATTTAGATTTATTCGTGTATGAAAGTGTTTCTCATGGATGTATAATTCGAATATAGATTAATATAGTTCATGATATAGACTGCACAGTATCGTATATTGAGATGGAATATTTTTTTCCATTTACTTTCGTGAGTGAAATTTTTATATCTTTGCGTGACAATTGATGGTTAGAAAGGAGTTTGTAAATTGTTTTATTGAAAAATGTAAAGAGAAAAATAAAAAATTTAAAATTGTAAAAATTATATTTTTGTAGGTTTTTTTGAAATGAAAAGATTTTGAACATGTTTTGAAGAATTATTTAAGAAAAGAATTTAATATATAGAAATTTAATCAGACATAATTTTTGTATGATATTTTATTTAAAATTGAAAGATCTTTTTTTTTTAAAAAAGTTTCTAAACATTATTTTATATTTCCAATATTTTTCTTTAAAATAGTGTATGAATATGAATATTTTAAATTATTTTAAAATATAATACATGCAAGTTTTTCTATTTTGATGTATGAATCATTAATGATAATGAAAAAAACCATTGTTTTATCCTTGAGCAAAAAGTGAATGATCTCATGTATTGATGGAGAACTGTTACATTCATGCAAGATTAACAGAGTCATGAAACAGAATACATATATTTTGTAACATTAAATCATTATATATCTTTTATATAATTATAGCTCAACATAAATATCACATTTTCTTTAATATATACAATATCAAAATTTTAAAATATCTAATTTGTTATTTTCAATCTTTGAAATAATTTTAATGGTGATTAGAATAAATGATAGCTTAATATTTGAATCTATTAGACAATGATCAATCACTGATCAGTTAATTACTAATTATCAATCAATGAATAATCAATCAATAGTCAATAACAGATTCATGAGTGAGTTCATTGATTTTCAATTTACATATTATGTAACATTTATGTTATAATAATAAATAGATATATCTTTTCAAACATTTTTAGTTGAAAAGCTTTGCTACATAATTTTATATATGTTCTCTGCTTAGCACACTAGAATATACTAAGTTATTTATGTTTTTATTGTACAATATTAAGTTGCTTATAACTTGAAAAATAAATCTCACTCATATCATTTTATCTTTTTCGGTATCTACAATCTTTCAAAAATATATATATATAATATATACTCACATCTTTCATTCTATCAGTGATTCTCAATTTCTGAATAGCAATAATTTTTAAGGAATCATTTCTTTCATTCTTAAATGATTTTTAATATTTATTTTAATATAATTATATATTGCCAATTAAATATACATTGCCATATTCTTCAAACCTAGAAAAAAAAATGATTATGTTAATTTTTAATTTCTTCCTTTATATGAGAATTGTATTAATTGATTACAAAAAAAAAAAAAAATAAGTATGTAATAGAAGAAAAAAAAAATTTAATATATCCATTTATAATCATAATGTAATCAATAATCTAAAGACAAATAAATATAGAGATACTGATTTATAGAAGGAAAAGATTCGAAATTAATGGAGAATTATAAAATTTTGGTACATCGCGACTCTCTTTCCACAAATATTTGCATTGTATTTCCTTTTTAAAAATTTTGTTCTTTATATTATCATTCTAATCTGTGAAGAAATTTCCTATATATTCGATATAACGCGAAGAATAAACTCTCGAAACACGATTCAGCATGAATTTTTTAAACTTTAAATTCACCAAATTCCATATTCAATATGGAAATATTCATCGTACGATATACATTTTCAATTCTTCAATTTTATTTTACGCTCCAATTACGCAATCATTATTAATTCTAAAATTAAATTTTTTAATTTTCATCAATTTAAATATCTTTATTAAGAATTTTTGATTGTCATTCATTGTGACGAATATTAATTTTGTATTAAAAGAGCAAAGATTAAAAGATTAATTATTTCAAATTGTTTGATCTATACGACGAAACATGAATTCATGTTAATTGTTAAAAGTAAAATCTAAGAAAGAACGATGGAATTTGAACAGCTGAAAGATAAAAAAAAAAAAGAAAAAAAGAGGAGACAAATATTTGAACGATTTAAACAGAAGCCACGAGAAAAGATGGTATCAAATAAATTATGCGTCACAAGTTGGAAATAAGAAAGATGAGGGCATCAAATGCTCAAAGAGCATGTCTTTGGGAAACCGAGCAGACGAGGATCAGCCGTAAGCGTTTTTAAACGCCCGGCATTTTTCTTCTTTTCCAAGATCTTTTCCAAGATTTCTGCTTCGTGTCGCAGAAAAAGTGACGCTTTTATATGGTGAAGAAACACTTGAGCCTGAAAAATACATTCGTTTAGAGTATGCAACAGGTATATTTACTTTTATAAATATATATCTCTTTCAAATATTCTTAAAAATATAATTACAGATGATTAACTTAAGAATATGTCTATCAAAGTAATTTTGATAACAATTTTGGAATCAATATTGATTCCAAACATTGATAATTAAATTTATAATAAATTGATAAAATAAAAAAATAAATTAATTAAAGTTAATATTTTTCATGAAAAATTATATTCGGTAAAAAGTAAACAGAATTTTAATTTCTAAAAAATTTTTTTAAATTTGGAAATGTTAATCACTAATTGAAAATAGAATCTATAAAAATATAAAAGTTCATTAATGGTAACAGATCATATTCGACAATTTAACTTTATGCTAACAATTTTTACTTTATGCTTCGTTGCTTGAAATGATTTCAATTATAGTCTGTTTCTTTAGAATTGTGATTTTTTTTATAATTTTTTTTCGGATTTAATCATTTCGAATTGTATATTCATTTTCTTAAGAATATTTTTTCTAAGGAAATTAATTTTTGATTTATTCTGATTTTCAATAATTTTTTTTTTAATTATATATTTTTTTGAAAAAAAAATATTTTTAATGTATCAATAATTCGAAATAAAATTTCGAATATTTTTGTTATATAGTTTGGTATTAAATCGAACAAAAAATTGTTTTTCAACTTTCTCATATGTTTTTTGAATATTTAAATGTTCAATTAATTTTTAAACATTTTCTTAAATAAACACATTAATTAAAATAGTTGAATAATTTCTACTTTATTTTACGGTTTAAATCTGTCCGCTCCAGAAACGCTTGTTCAAGACATTAATTTCTTTTCAAGAGTTTAAGAAACGATTAGAAACACATCTACGAAGAAAATCTCAATGAAATTTCCAAGTATTTTACAAAGGAAGCAATCAAATTATTCTGAAACTTCCTTTCAATATTTTGCATTTGTCATAGTCTATAATTATCATCAAAAAGCAATCAGAAGTGAATTTCCTATCTGATGTATTTTATTAATAGAATTCAACTTTTCTTTCTTTACAAAAGATCGATCAATTCGATGTCTTGTGTTATAAATCATTCTTTATAATTTTAATCTTTTTTTCACATTACTTGATTAAATTGTCAATTTTTATTCTACATATAGAAGAAATGAATGAAAATAACCTGTTCGTCTATATGTATAGGTTAACTTTAGTGAAAGTTACATATTAGAGTTTTTCTTTTTCATGAAAATTGTTTAGAAGACGAATCAAATTTCTTGAATCATATTTTATTAAGCTTATTATAGTGCGTAAAGTATTTCAACTCTCTACTCATCAATTTTTAAAATTTTAAAATAGCTATTGGAAATGTGTCAATTTCTCATGGAACAATACTGTATTATATCGTATATGTTTCGGGCAGTGATCCAATATTTCCTTTAAAGAAAAAATCAATTAAATCCCTTTGATGTTTCTTGGTTACTCATATCTTATGTTTCCTCAAAAAGTTGTTATCGAGGTTATTAACTTTTTTTCGCAATCTTTAAAAGCTATTGCTTTAACAGTATTGGAAGATGTAAAATTTAGAGGTTAAGTTACTATTGAATTGGACATGATTTGAATATTAATTAAATTTGAATATAAGTTAAATTTGAATTTTTTCTTTTCGCGGACAAAATAAATTTTCTTGACAACTTTCTTTAAGTAAGTTATTCGATACAAATCATTCTTATTCAAGTTTCATTCGAAAATATTCTGTTTTTTAATAGTTAAAAATTATTTCAAATTGAAATCATTCTTTTACTTTAAAATTTAAAATCTCATCTAAAACCAATCTATATTTCAATTATTGCACCAATTTTTTATCGAAGTAATTTATTGAAAATCATCAAGAATTTCTATCGATACAATTCATCGTGTTTTATTTCTAAAAATCAAACTAATCAATTCCGTTTAATGTTTCATCGCAATTTATTTAACATCATGATGAACATATGATTTCATTTATCTATCTGAAAAATGATCGTCAATTTGTTTTTTAACTATAAAATTACTAGAAACTCATATAAATTTTAATTTATCATTGAAAATGTATTTAGTCTATGCTTAAAACTTGTTCATGCATTTCTTTTTCAAATTTATTATTTCGCATTTCCGAAACTTTCACTTGATGTATTGAGTATTCTCTTTAATCTCATTTATAGCGAGAATTTCACTTTTATAACGTATCTATTTTTTATAGAAATAAAGTATATTTGATAAAACATTCAATAATTATTCAACATTATTATTAGTATTAGTATTAAATTAATTAATTTTATTTCATTTAAAATATAAAATCATAATATAAAAATTATATTCGATCAATTAACAAATTTTATTGTTTCTTTTTTCTTAAAAGAAAGAAAACTAATTATTTTAATCAAAATTTCTGTTTATTATTATATAAATTTTATATATTTTATATTATATAAAATTTGACAATTTATATACTTTTCAATATTATAGAATTTTTTTCATAGAAAATTTTAAATCAAACTTTAAATAAATCATAAATTATTCTTAAATTATTTATTATGAGAAAATATTTTAAAATTCATATAGAATATATAATATAGAATATTAATAATTTGTAATCAGTTTTTATTATTTTTCCTTTTTTATTGAGATATAAAGTGTTGAACTTCTTGAAATGAAATGATTTTCAATTTGATTCAATTTAATTTTTAATGATGAATTTTTATTCTTAATAATATTTATTCTTAATAATAAATATATTCTTAATAATAAATATAAAAGTATTTTCTTAATTTTGCATTTTTAAATTCTCCATAAAAGCATGAAATCCATAGTTTTATTCAAAGATCATATTCAAAGATAATTCTTTTTTTTTTAAATTAATATTTTTAAACTTGTGTCATTTTCAAAGCAAAAGTATGATTTCTATTTTATATATTTCGTGAACCGTATGCATCGTGTTAAGTAATACCCTCATATTTTCTCACAAAAATCCACTATACGAAATTCTTGATACATACTATGTAATCTATACCTATGCACATATCTAATACAGTTGCAAAAATAAGATTAAATATTTGATATATTTTATGTAATTCTATCTATTACGCATATATTATATTTATAAATATAATTTAATAATAATCTGAAAATAAATAAAAATTTACGAGAAATTTTTTTAAAAAAGAAAAAATAAGAATATTGAGATTTTGAAGTTTCAAATTTTTACAAAGTTTCGGATTGAAGTTTCGCGAATTTAATAAGATTCCATTCCATTTTTACTCAAAATAAGAAAAAATATCATATAATGCATAATAAAAAATTATAAATAAATTACCAAGAAAATATATCAAAAACTACTATCAGATATTTTTATAATCGATTGTACATACTTCGCTTCGGTTTCTTCTACTCGAAAACTTTTGCGATTTCAGAATTTTTATCAAAGAGATGTTGATCTCGGAAAAGCTGCTTTTCCTGTATAGATAAAAATGATTGGAGGACGCTATTGGCAGAGGGCAACATTTCATATGAAAATCTCGTAGTGTGACGCATCGAAGCGATTTGTGGTATGAATAACCGGGCAACCGGTTCGTTCTAATAACCTACTCCCACGAGGGTCTGTGCACGCTGAAAAGCAAAGTCGAGTTTAGTCGTCGGCTGACCGAAGTCGGGCCTGTACCGTGGGGCCTGGTACGCCGATGCTAGTGCCGTCTACTGTCCTCGCAGAGAAAGCTGGGCCTTCGTTCCTTTCGCGCACACGGTACGTGAATTGAGCAGACTTTTGACCCTGAATACCGGTTCGGTGTCGGGTTCCGGTTGTGCTGGATGTAATTGTCGGAGGGTTTTGTGCGGGGAGAAAGGATAGTTGGAAATATCGTATATGATTAGAGAATGAAGTATGTTGGAAATTGTTTAAATGGTAGATTGAGATTGTATTTTGAGAATTGTTTAATTTTTTAGATATATCGTTTTTAAGAATTTTAATTGATTGATTAAAAAATTTGAAATTTTTTTGATTGAATTATTTTTAAAGGAGATTTGTATATATTTATTTATATTATTATATGAAAAATTTTGTTGACTTGAATGAAATATTATTGTAATAGTATTTTGAAATATATTATCAATCTTGATAATATTAAATGATAATATAAAATGAAATAAGTGTTTGATAATATAATGTTTGAATAGAATAGAATGTTAATAAAATAATAAATGAGTATATTTCAATGATATTATTCTAGTGAGGAAAAGCTAGTGAAGTGTCGAGAATTAATGAGATAGGCTATGGATATGTATTAGTAGCACAGTGTATGAATAAAGTGCATGAAAATGAGATATTAAGTGTTACATTGAATCTAATACATTGAATCTATATTGTTATATTGGAATAATTGTTATATTGAAACTGTTTGGGTAAGACTGAACCATATGGATCAATATTATATCTAAATTTTCCTTCAATAGTATAACAAATATGTTGTATAATAAATAATTGCTAATAAAATTTATGCAAGGCATAGAAAATATTATGAAAATTATATTAGAAAATTAACTTATAACTTATAGATTATTCAAGTCAATAATTGATTAATTTTTTAGTTCTTTCATTTCAATTTTAAACATTATGATATTTACTTGGATATTATATTTGATCGTAATGCTTTACTGATGATAATTCGAGCATTTGTTGATTTTAGATACAAAAGTAGGGCGTTTATTTTCTTTCCGCATGGATTATCAAATAAATCATTAAATACATAAACCAAATTATTAAGATAATTTATATTTTCGTAAAATTATATATATCATAAAATTATTTCATGAAATTATGCGAAAATGAATTATACATGTGAGATTATATTTCATGAAAAATATCTGTCTTTGTATAAAATCATTAAATAACCTGAAATCATAAATCTTAATAAATTTTGTACTTCTTTCTTTTCATTCTCACAACACGAAATACAATGGATAAAAATAAAGAAAAAAGAAAGGAAGCAATTTTAACTCTTGCCTTAGCTCGTTGTTGACCTATATACCAGTTAACGTATTACTCCAATCTTATTAAACATTATCACTATTGTAAACCTGAATCAAGATCGAATTGCTTTATCGATCTATTAGAACCATTTAATATTGTCGTTATTTATGAAAAACAAATTTTTTCTTCTTTCTAACAAATGTTGTTTCCATTGCATATTTTTTTTTTATAATAATAGATAATTAATAATATTATAAGCTCAATATTGTAGCTCATTCGAACTCTGAAGAAACAAAATTTCATATTCATCAATCTAATAAAACAATTATATGCAACAATTACATCTACTTTATTCGCGAAGTTAAATACTAATTATTTCCAATATAATAATAATTATAATATAATTGTTAGAATAATAAATCACTACCTATAACATAAAACTTCTATCAATTTGATCACTAAACATCATTAAATTCTTTAAATAATTATATCTAATTAAATTCAATATAATTATAATTATAATAGTATATCGAAAAACTGCTATTAATTATTAAATACTATCTCTTCATTCATTAACAAATTTATACTTGCCTTCCTCTTCTTTCAACTATATCCTCCAATTACCAGCAAATATCTTCCATATTCCATGGATTACAGTTTTTTAAAGCAGATTTCGCTTCGCTGGCGAGCGATATTCGACTTTTTTTTATTATTTTCCTTTTTTTAATTAATCCTGATACGAAATTCCGAATTTCCGACGGAGGTGGTTAGACCACCGAGCTGCTTTACATTATCGATCCTTATCCCTCCTCTCTCTCTCTCTCACCTCAGCTATATAGAGACTTTGGCTTACTTGTTTTCCTTGGAACCTAGTTTGAACTACTAAATTTCCATTTTCACTCGACACGAAGTGAATTTTCGTCGTGCGATTCCTTCGTTCGTTCGCAGGTCGCGTCCGTTCAACCTGGTTCCGTGGCCACGATTTCGAATTTTCTCGAAGCGAGAGGAGAGATATCGTAGTTGTTCGGAAGCTTTTCATTAGATTTAATGTATTCCAGATCCGCTTCCTCTGGAAGTGAGCCGACAGCTTTTTCCTTCGTGTCTATGAAGGCTGAGAATTCGTGCTCTCTCATCCGATGCGCTGGAGACCGGTTGCATCCTCTCTCTCTTTCTGAGAGGGTTACCTACTTTCCGTATATTTGACACGTTAATGAGACCGCCATTGTGTTTTTGAGTTGTCGAAATAGGGATGAAGTATTTTTTTCGAAAGAAAATTTGTAAATTATATATTTGTCGATCTATTTTTATCTTCTTAGATCCAATTTTTTTGAAACAATGATGCTTCAATCAAATTTGAATTTTTTTACAGCTTTTTTGAATAATAGTATTTTTATTGAATTTTAATTTTAATTTATTAATTGATCCAGTTAGTTATAGTTATAGTTATAGATATATAAGTTTTCTATTTGTAATTATTTTATCTATCTAATGAGAAAAAACTCAATTGCATTTAATTATATGTATTTAATTAACTAGATAAAATTAATCTTTTTTATTATCAAAAAAACTATTTTTCTGCATCATTTTTTCTTTAATAATATAATATTCGTGATTCTTTAGCGAATTAGTTTCAATCGTGATACAATATTTATGCACAATGTCCATATTATTTCTGATAACGCATTTATAATAATAGTTTTGTAGCAACCGGTTTGCCAATTTCTCCTTTGTGATTGTAACTATGGTGTTCTCTACTAAGTTGGAATGTCCTCGTCCAGATCAGTTTCAAAGCTTTGTTAAAATTACATTTTTATACAATTGTTGTCCTGTTCCCTAGTTCTTTATCTACGTTATCATTATAATATTACTTTGATGTATTGTTTTCTCGTTAATGAAACATATAACGAGAATATTATACAATATGGCCGAATGTAACAACTATACATGTAAATTGTAACAAGATGAGATATAGCTGAAAGTGAAATCATAGAATTATAATTGTTTATCTAATACTTTGACTGACTATGAAATGAAACGTTATTTGAATATTATTTTTAAAAGGATTGTTTTATAAAATGGAATTTCATTTGTTACTCGTGTTTAAATATCCGTGTTCCTTTTGAAGAAATGGCATTGAGAAAACCTGCGTTTTTACCTTTATTATTATGCATTTGGAATGAATAGCGAATGAAACTTGGTAGAATAAGATAAATTTTATTTGAATTTTAATTCCAGAATCCAATTATTTTTTTCTTTTTAATAGAATCTTATTTAAACCTTAATTTTTGATCCAATTTTTTGAATAATGAATAATAATGAATAATCGAGTTTTAATAATTAATAATTTTCAAATTTGAATACTCTCATAATTTTTTTTTGCAGCAAAATAAATGAAAACAATAACAGAAAAATAAAATAAGTTATTTTTTTTATTTTATTTTAAATTTAAGTAAATATATATAATTATATATATAAACTTATTAGGATAAATATTTAGTTTATTTCAAAATTAAAGTTTTATTTTACTTCTGATAATTATGCAAATTAAAGTTTTATAATTTGAATAAAAATTCATTCTATTATTATGTTTATTATCTTTTATTTATATTTATTATTTATTATTTAATTTGTTCTCTCTCTTTCTCTGTACATATTTTGTTTTACACTTTCATAAATATTTATTTACTTTTTATCTTCATAAATATTTCATATTCAGTAAATAATGAAATTACATTTCATTTGAATAATTTAAATAAGCAGCATAAAAAGACTTATATTAATAAAAATTTATGAATTTTTAATTATTAAAAATTTGTTTATAAGCATTATTAAAAAAAAGAAACAAAAATGTATACGTGTAAAATATCTGTATAATTTTTGGGATAGAAATTCGTAATGATTTTGGAATGTACTCGGCCATTGATCTTATCCAGGTTTCCTCATCCTTTTCACATGAATCTTATGTGTTGTTCGTTATAAAGCGAGATCAATCAATCTTTGGTTGCTTTCTAATTGATTGACTTTGACATAAACGATTTGTTACGAATTTTTGCATCGAAATCGGCACGTTCGTCTCCTATCTCCTATTTTAAAATGAGGTTTACGATTTTCACTTTAAACCCGTTTTGCCAAACTTTGACACGTTTTCATTATGTCAAAAGCAAATAACATCCTCAATTGATATTTCATTGTCAATCATTATTTTTTTTTAATTTTTCTATAAAGTTACAAAGTTATTAGATTATAAAATTATATAGATAGATTAAATTAAAAAACAGCACAATTTAAAGAAACTTTTTCTTATAAATTTTATTACAGTTATTATGCACATATTGAATGTGAATTTTTCGAATTAGATTTTTGAATGAAATTTCAATTATTTTTATTTTCAAAGTTAATTTGTTAAATTCGTAATTATTTCTTCTAATAAAAATTCAGGCCGTTGAAAAGTTTCTAATTACCTGCTGTATATGTGCGAATGCTCTTTAACTTTTTTTTCAATAGTACTTCCAAGTTTTTTTAAGACTTACTTATATGCATAAATGAAAAATTACTTTTTACTGCATCCACTTATAAATGTTAATTATGCAAGTTTTAAATTCTATGAGGTTTCCTCGTTTCTTTTTTCTTTGAAGTTAATAACTAATTAACCTGAAAAGAGATGATTTCTTAAACACTTGACAAAGATTTGCAATTTAAGTTATGACTTATTAAAAAAGGATTTGTCTTTTATCACAAGTTTCAAGTTCTCTTAAGTTTTGTAATAAATGATTAATGAATTTAAGCACATCTTGATTTTTTTTATATTTATATTGAATTAAATGGTTTCAAAACATGTTTAATTATGAAAAAATTTTTATATATATTCTATTTATATATATATATATATATATAAATGTAACATGTAAATTATGCAACATAATCAGAATATATATACAAAATTAATGTTAAAATATAATGAATAATTTTTTAACAATATTATTTAATTCTAATGATAATGATTAAAGCAAAAAATTTGATTAATTTAATGAAATTCTTGATTATATTATTATATATTATTATATATTATTATTAATTATATTAATATGTATATATATATATATATATACATAAAATATAATAATTTTATTCATTGAATTTTTAATAAAAGATTATAAATTTTATTTAATTAAATTGTATTTTTTAGATTTGCATTGATATAAATTTTATTGGAATCAAATTATTCGATTTTATTTATTTTTAATTTTTATATACGATGTGCATTTTATTGATTTTTTTCAATCTACATATGAATTGATCTAAAAAGAAAAATTCCTAATTTAATAAAAGTGATAAGTAATAATGAAATGATATTAAATTTCAGAAGCCAAATTTCATCATAGTAAATATGCGTCTCCAGATTCTTAGTTTGATATTTTTTGCAAGTGTAATACTCGTGAGGCAAATTTCAGCCCATGGAAGATTGATAGAACCACCATCAAGAGCTTCAATGTGGAGATATGGTTTCGATACTCCTCACGATTACAATGATCACGAATGCTATTGCGGAGGATTTACTAGGCAATGGCAACGAAATAAGGGAAAGTGTGGCATATGCGGCGATGCTTGGGATGCATCAACGGTAAGATATGAATTTTTTATAAAATTGCTTAGTTTATTGTGAATACACGATGATTGCATTAGTGGAAAAGAAGGAAAGGATATTTCTTTCTATTAAGATTTTATAATAAATTACATATTGCACAAATATTTTTTGTTGAATAATATTTAATTTTTCAAGAAATATTAGCACAATATCTATATTTGAATTCTATTTCATTATCATGTATAATTCAAACAGATAAAAATAAATAAAAATTATACGAACCAAATGCAACAAGATTTGTAGGTTAAACCAATAAATAATTTTAAAGTTTCATAAAAATTTGTATCTGTCAGTTATTTTCCTTTATAGATTCGTGAATACAAATTTTGAAATCATTGTATACTTTTATATAAAAACAAATTTCGATTAAACGTCTTATTTTTTAAATAGCAGTTATCATTTTGTCCATTTAATATTGAAATTTCCGAATTAGAATTCGTTTAACGGGATTCTTTCAGAAATTCTTAACTCGTACACAATCTTGGATGTAACTGTATTAAATTTAAAGCATTTCAAATATACTTATAAGGAATTATTGTGAGAAATTGAGAGAACAAATCATTCAATTAATAATAACTATAAAATGATGTTTAACGACGCGAGCGACGTTAGAAACTATTCGAAAAAATGGCTACTAAGAGATCGATCTGTTATAATCGATATTGCACGCCGTCTATCAATTTCATGTATCATTCAAACTTATTTGCCATATTAAATTTTGTTTCGATGTAGTAACGATAAAAAATGAAAGAAGATATGATTTATTAGAAGATAAGAATTTAAGTAATTTAAATTTTTCTTCTCTTTTTTTTTAAAATTGAAAGAATTTAGTTTTGAATTTTATTTTAGTTTAAATTATCCTTATATGTTTTATATAAATCCTGTTTTACGAACAGATAAAATTATATTTGAGCAAAATAAATTTATTTAATATTTTGTCGCAATATTTAATGATATCTATTTTTTATTTTGCTTAAACTTCATAATAAAGAATTTTAGCTAAATATATATGGGATAGGTTATATGTAGTCACGTAACTGGACATGCTTCTTTCTTTTACAAACAAAAAAAAAAAGAAGGCAGAGAGTGGCAGAAGAAAAGTTGAAAGGTTTAAAGAATTTTTCTGAGTGAGTTTTCTCTCTCTTTTTTTACAAATGTAATCGTGCATCATCAATCTCGTGATTATATATTAAACAAATTTTACACTATTAAACAAAAATATACATAAACACTATTTCAAATAATAAATAAAAAGATAAAAAAGAAAGGAAAATTAAATAAAAAGAAAAAACTACGTCAAACAAAATGCATTTCATTGTGAAGTTTGTGTAATTATCTCCTAGCAATGTTCTTGTAACACAGAATAAATTACTATTTGCAATTTTCCAGTCTGTTGAACGAACATAACCCTGCTACAACAATACTACGTATTTCAACACCTCTCTTAAAAATATATCTTGCAAAATACAGAATTTAAATCATCAAATAGAAGAATAAAAGAAAAAATAAGAAATAAGATTCGGTAAAAATTACCGAAGATGAATAGAAGATGAAATGTTTTCAAAGTATTTGTTTAATGCTATTTTAATTAATATTAAATATTCAATAGTTTGAATTGTTTTTGATAATTTATGAAATTATATCACAGTAAAATTTTTTAGATTTTATAAATGTAACTTTTTTATTTTGTATTCTACAATTCTTCGATTTTCAGTTAAAAAATTTGACAAATTTGACGATTAAACAATCGAAATATAAAAATCAAACTAAAGATTAAAAATTTCTTTTTCATAATATTATATTATAAGAAAATAAAAGAATTCAATATAAAATAAAACAATTATGTGGCACAGTTAAAATAAAAGATAATTCTATTTTTTTTCTTGATCCTTCGAAGCTCATTCGAATTTTCAACCAATTTATCATTCGATAAAAAGCTATTTCCCTTCGATTGTACCAATTAATTGTATCAATTTTCACGATTTACTTCTTCAATTTTCTATTTCTATTTAATTATTGAAACGAATTTTACGATCATTTTTCTAACAAATAAACAGATATCATAACTTTTCAAAGTTAGATTTGATAACGTGTTATGTGCACTATTTATATTTCACATATAAAATTTCTTCTGCGATTTATAATCTTCAATTTGAAATTCAAACTTCAAGATCTGAAAGTAAAGTAGGAAACTTCAATCTTCTTGTGAACTTTTATTCTATATAGAGAAATACTGTCCACGTTTTATTTATTCTATTGAAAGATTCTATAAATGTAATTAATTCTGTTTTCACATTAATTGTATGAAATAGAATGTAATTTTTACTTGAAGCTAAGAATAAAATTACATATTTTTTTATAATCTTACAATTAAATTAATTAGAAAAAATCCTCACAGGTGTTGAAATGCAATTTTTCAAAAGACATTAGATATCAAAGTATACCTTATGCTCTTATATCCTATTTATAAAACAATTTTGACATATTTTTAAATATTACATGTTCATATAAATTCTTATATCATTTATAAAATTCAAATAAATTACAAAATCTATGATTATTAAAATAATATGGAAATAAAAAAGAATTAACAGCAATTTAAATTCCAGAATATATACTGATCAAAAATTACAAGTATCAACTTCATTTAAAAAAAAAAAATTATACAAAAGTAAATACAAATTTCAATTTCATTTACAGCCTCGTCTGCACGAGACAGGTGGCAAATACGGAAATGGTGTGATAGTGAGAAAGTATCGAACAGGTTCGGTGATACCGGTCCGTGTGGAACTCACAGCGAATCACCACGGTTACTTCGAGTTCCGTACATGTGCGATGACCTACAAGGACAAGGAAGTCGACCAGAATTGCTTGGACCAACATCTACTTCAGTCGAAGAATGGATCGATCAGATATTATCCCGGCCCAGGAAACAAGATCTTCGAGGCTTTCTACAAATTGCCGGACGATCTGACTTGCGCCCAATGCGTTTTTCAATGGAGATACGTGGCTGGAAATAATTGGGGCGACTGTGGAAACGGAACAGGTATTATGAGCCGTTTTCATCGTTTTGCTTTCCCTCCCCTTTTCTCAGTGCTCTCTCTTTTCTCGGTGACATTGTGCACATGAAATTTGAGGATCGTTTTCTCATTCGAGGCAGATATCACTTTCCTCCGATTCTTTGGATAAAAAGAAGTTGGAGATTTTTCTCAATGGCGAATGAAAATTTCTGTTCCATTTAATTCCGAGACGAATGTTGGCCCGTATTTTGTTCCAACCGAATGGAGAGACACCATTTTGCAACAAAAGCAAAAATGGATTTTCACATCGTAGGCATCAAGGTGGTTGTTGTTGCGGAGATGTTGTTGAAGCTGGGTGCATAGAGATTGAATTTCAGGGATATTGGAAAAAGTTGATAGAATGAAGCGTTTGTTCGAAAGGGTGAAGTCGATTAAAGCCGCTGATTGCATCGGGGGTAAAGTACAGCGGTAATTCAGTTTGCTTCTCTCTTCGATTTTTGATATGGAATTTTTAGGTCGTTTTTTTTCTGATTAAATGTTTGGTTTTATGTTTCTTTTTTTAATAGTGAAGTGATTAGTACCTAAGATTTTGATTTTTTGATTTTTTTTTGAAGATGGATTTCAAAATTAATATTAAAATTTAAAATTAATTCTTACTAATTTTTAATGACTCTTTTTTGTAATTTCATTGCTTAATATCTTTTTCTTCATTTTATCAGAATTTTTAATTTCATTTGTATTTTTATTTTGTATGTTTCTTATCGATTTGTGTATGCATCGTCCAAAAATTTTATTACTGAAAAAAATAGTTGACATAAGAATTAATATAGATAAAATGAATTAAATTTTGTAGAAAAATAATTCTTATTACATAATTAAAATATTATTAGTATGCTTCAATGGAAGCATAAATGTAAAGTTTTTAATTTTTTATGTAATAAATATTACATAATTAATAGTGGCATTGAATAGTTGCTTCATATTCATTAGTATTCGATGAAGTTTATCCTTAAGCAATCTCTTTATTATTTTCAGATCTCATATACAAACATTTATTTCAAAATTATTCATCATAATACTTCTATTTTTACATGTTTTAAATATTATTTTACATGTACAGTGCTTCCAGTATAATTTATGAATTTTTTTTCTCGAAGTGCAATATAATGCAATATAAACTAAAAAAAAAAAAAAAAAATAACTGAAAAATTATTTTCATTTATTGATATATTTATAATATATTAATAAATAATTTTTAAAGATTAATATGTAAATCAATTACTACATATATATTATTATAAAATTATTATATAAAGTAAATTATAAAAAATGAGATTTATCAAATTCAGTTTGCAAAGAAATAAAAATAAAAAAAAAAGAAGGAAAAAATGCTTATAATTACAAATAAAATAATTTACCTTATTTTTAAAAATTAATCAATAAATTTCATAACACAAAATTATAAATTGTACTTCTTTAACAATATAGGAGCTGTAGGTTGCGGTCCTCAAGAAGAATTTCGTGCTTGCGCTGATATTACCATCGGGGATGACGTGGAACCCCTTTCACCTGCAGAGCCACCAATTCCGAAATCGGTTCCAGGAGAAAAATCGCCAACAGAGCCAACATTGGTGCCAGAACCGAGTGGATCATATTGGTTATTCAGTGTTATTATCGCTGGTACGTGCCTGTTGGTTGTACTGGCGGCTATGGCATTGCTTTATGCATATTACTATCACTCTGGCCGAGCCAAAAAATGGCTTATGGCGAGGAGATTGACACCTGAAAGTCCACCTGTCGCTCCACCGAGGCATAAAAAACACAACACGTCCAATGCACCATTGCAGCTATAGAAGGATATTTGTACTTGATAGTAAGGTGACCAAATATGCACAAAGAAAAGTAAAAAGAATTGTATAATTCTGTAATAATTTCTGTAAATGTTGCTTTGACATTATTTTACAATATCTTTTAACAATAATAGGTCATGTGTGTATATGTAATATATGTATACATAAAAAAAGAATTTTTTCTCATTAAGATAAGAGAAAAATGGTCACCCTGATTTATTTCTACTTGCAATGCAACTTCCTTTGTTCATTTTCTTTTTTATATGTATTCAGAATATTTTATATGTATTCAGAATATTGTATTATATTCAGAATATTTTTCTATCGTGCGTGTCTGTGCGAAAAAGTATACATATATCTTCGTGTCATTGTAATGTATGCGTGATGGGAAAATTGTTCTCGTTTTATAGTTAGAGTAACATCGCTCACCTTGCACACATTCATCTTGTATATATAAACTTTCTTACATTAAACATATTTATTTTCTAAGAATTTATGATTCTTAGTTTTATTCCCTTCATTTTTTTCTTTTCTTTTTAAATAAATTCTTAAATCTCTGAAAGAGATTTTGTTCATTATATAGTACTTTAAGAAATATCTAATTGAAAATTTTTCTCATATATACATATATTAAAGCACATTCGAAAAAAAACAAGGATTTAAGAAATTAGCGACGTTATAGTAAATTACTTTTTATTCAGTAACATATTTCTAAAATCTTGATTATTCATTTTTGGAGCAACACCATTTCCAGGCACATTTGCACTGCCATTAGTAGCAGCGGTTTTGACAGTACGAGGTACCATAGATAATAATGTTTTGGGCATACCAAATGTAGTTCTGCTTACTATAGAACCACCTAGAGATTTAACTAAGAGCGGTTCTTCAGTCGCTGGTACTTTCTTGCGTTCAGGTGGTTGGCTTATGGCTACACTAATTACTTTGTCGGCAATTTTCATTCCATCAGTAGCCAGAAGTGCCTTCGCGGCACTATTCTCGTCCTTAAATTCGATGTAAGCCAACCCTTTAGAATGACCATTACGGTAAGTAACTATGCGGACTTCCTTTAATGCTCCATGAACTTTGAAAATTTCTTCGAGCTCTTCTTTTGTTGTTGATACCGGAAGTCCTAGTCATTTCATAAAAATAAATATTTTTTCTTTTAATTTACGATTTTTAATTTAACTCTCAGTTGGTATAATAATAATATAATTGATATCCCAGAGTTATTTATAATCTATAGAAATATTGTACAAGTAATGGTAAGTATTTTTAATGTATTTACCATTATGGAATATATGTATACAAAGAAGGAGCGTGAACTTTTTTAATAAAAATTTTAATATTATTTTTAATTATAAATAAAATTATAAAACAAATAAAAAATAGAATATATCATATCATTCATTAATTATAAAAAATAATGTACAAATATAATTCTTGCATATAAATAAGAACGATAAAATATGAGAATGAATAAAAAAAAATAAACTACATTTTTATTAATAGATATCACTTTGGTTTGTAACAAAAAACTCTGATATGATTATAACAATAATATCAAAAAACTTCGTATAATTCTTTGAAACTTTCGATACAAGTGAAACAATAAATCTGTTGCAATGAATGTTGTTTGCAAACTGTTTTTTTACATTTCATACAGTATGTAGAATGTTTTCTGTCAAGCTTGCTAGGGCAATCTTTGCAGCGTCGTCTTTTTCGTCGAACAGCCTCTTCGTTTATCGGATTATCTGTAATTTTTATTAATTCTCTAATTTTTTAACGAATTTCTTGTGTTACACGATTATATTACAACAATTGTTTCACATATCATTCTTGATTATTATAATTTTCAATTTTTCTATAAAAAATTTTTTTTATTTTATATTTGTATCACATATAATTTCTAAAATTATTAATGATCATTCAGTTATGAAGTAAAAGTTTATTTTTAAAGAAATTCATGGAATTAATATATATATCCCCATTCTTTTTTTTCCTTTTCTTATTTCATTAAATCATAATATATTAAATAAGAATAAGAATTTGTTTAATGGCACAATAAGATGGAAATAAATGATGCTCGATAGTATTTGTAACTTAATAAAGAATGAGTATCTCCATTTTTTGATTTGAAGAAATTATTTAAATAAAGCAAATTAAAAAATGCTTTCATTTCTACTTCATGTGTGATCCATGAATTTTTAATAAATTTCTGTATTTAATATTCATTTATTCAATGATCTTAAAATTTTATCAATTACAAAAAATTACTCAATCTAGATAATATATCTCCACAATATTTCGATGCAAAGTTTTTAACTTGAAAGAAGTTTCTTGGATCATTTAAAATAATTATAGATATAAAAATATCTTATTTATATTTGAAATTTTTTCGTGTTCAAGTATTATTCAATTTTGTCTTAATAATATGATTAAAATATTCATTCTGTATTTCAACATCTGTTCTTTTTTATGTTTTATTCATTTTCCAATCAATTTCATTGATTGAAATATTTTAAATATCATTTACTTTTCAGAAAACAAATATAATTTGTTGTATCGAATATGATCCATTTGACTGAAATGTATAACTGGTTTAGAAAATATAATGAAATCATATAAGTATATATTAGTTTTGCAAAATATTACAATTTTCATATTGCTGATTTACGAGATTTTAAAGATAAATGGTTTTAATTAATATTTATTATTATTTGCAATAATTAAGATCCCTCTCTTTTAATTGATTATAATTACCCCAAATATTATAATATCCCATAAAAATAATTAATATTTGTAATTAATATTTCAACTTAAATATAATATTTGTATATAAAAGAATATAAAAAAATAAACGCGAATACATTATTTAGCAATTAAGAAATAAATGATTGAAATGTTGCGAATTTTTGTGAATTTTTTATGATTTAAGAATACCAACTGAGAGTTAAACATTAAATAATTACATACCTTTAACAAAAAGCTTGTTTTTTTCAAGAGAACAGCTATATTTAAATCCAGATCCTCGTGTTCTATTTGGGTCGCATTTTGAAACAAACATTGGCCGCCCTCTTATAGGAGTTCTATCCAACTGTAAAGCTTTATCAATTGCTTCCTATAAAAATATTTTCTTAATTACATTATTATTTATATAAATTAATCATAATTTCTAATTAAAAGAAAAAAAGTAATTCGTACTATGTTACTGAGTTGCACATAACAATATCCTTTACTACGTCCTTTATAATCTCGTATCATTTTAAACATTGTAATTGGTCCTGCTGATTGTAAAGCATTTCTAACTTCTTCTTCGCTTGCTGTGTAGTCTAAATTACTTATAAAAACTGTACTTTTATCATCCATTTCATGCATATTATCTATCTCCATTTGTTCATTTTCTGACATTTTGAAACCAGGCGGAGGCGCAGTTTTTAATTTTTGTTCTTCAGAATCAGTACTTTTTTCGAGATTTAAACGACTTTCTCTAATTTTTGGTTTTATTTGCATTTCAACTTTTGTAATTTTTGTTGGAGAAGATCCTAAATTTTTCCATTTACCGGTTTCGTCTTGTTTTCTTTTAAAAGTTTTTTTGTTTTGTAATGGTGATAGTTCATGATTGGACATTTGTTGCATTTTCTGTCTTTCTTCAGCAACTTTATCTAATTTTTCTTTTGTTCGTATTTCACATATTTCCATTTGTTCTAATGTTCCTTCATCTCGTTCAAAATCTATCCAAGAATTTGCTATGCTTTCTGGCCAATCTTTTACCATGGTCAAAGCTTTTTGGAATAATTTCCTCAAATGTTTTGTATCTCCATAACATCTAAACGAAAAAAAAAAAAGATCATTTAAAAAACATTATATTATAAATTATTATACTAAAAATAATATAGAAAATTACCTTTCTAATGAAATATATTCCAACCAATAAGATGCTGTTCCGGAATGTCCTTGTGACAAAATATCAGCCCATAATGACCTAGTTTTTTCCATGTTATTAGCATGTATAGCTTCAGTTCTTGCCCAATATTGTAATATAATACAATTAGGATCTCCTTCTAAGCCAAATGATTTTGCCAAATGTTCACAAGCTCTATTAAAAGTATTACGTAGTATTTCTAATTGTTTTCCTTCGTCTGTAGAATAGCGATCGATTTTTCGTCGTAAATATTCCAAATAAGTTATCCATAAATTTCGATAATCTTCCGCAGTAGAAAATCCAGCTGCTAAAGCATTTTCTAATAAAGTTTGAACTTCTAATACCGATTTGTTCCATTTTTCATATGATCTTATCCATTTTTGCCATATTTTTGCACACCAGGGAACATTTCTTAAAGCTCTTTGATATACTTGATCTAAAACTGATTCAATTTTAATATTTTCTTCTAAATACTTAAGGTAGTCAAGCCAAATTGACATTTCCAAACTAAGATCAGTGATTGCTCTTTCATACAAAACTGTAATTCTTCCAGGATCACCATTACGTTGTTCGTATGATAAATATATTTTGTATGAATCTAATAGTTCATTTTCTGTTTGTGCAGAAACAATTTTTTCTTCATAAGGTAAACGAAGATTAAGCTTTGAAAGAGCTCGATTATACCCTCCAATAATAATTTTATCATCAATAACAGCTTCTGTACCATCTCCATGACGCCAAGCTTCATATTCTTCATATGTTTTTTCCATATCTAAAAGAGGACAAGCTAATTGTCTTTTGAATAAGTTACCAATACGTTCTAATTGCTCTTTCCTTTCAGCTTGATTTGAAGGATCAATCTAAATATATGAAATCTTGATATAAGAAATCATTAATAACTTAAAATTATTTTATCTCTTCATTCTGTACTTACCAGAGCATATAATACAGCTTCAAACTCTCTAAATGCTTCCCATATTATTGCACCTTTAATAGTATGTAATCCAACATCTGTTAATGCTCTTTCAAAGAGATGTCTAACATTTTTTGCTGCATCTTTTTCAGTACCCATATTACCAATACTAAATTGTAAATATTCTAACCATACTTCTACAGCTACAACAATCAATTTAATACATAATATATTCATCAATCATTTATAAAATACAGATGATATTATTATACATATTATTATACATTAAAAGTAAAAAGCATACCAAGATAATCTTTTACAGCTCGCTCACATAATTTTACTACTTCAGCTTTCTGTTCTATGGTAGTTGCTAATTTAATTTCGTCACGCATCCAAGATAACCAGAGATCAGGGCTCAAGGGATACTTTGAACTCATATCTTCTCTGGCAGCGCGTAATCGTTCTAATTCACCCATTTTTTGTAATTTGTTAATAAGGGCTACATGACTCGCATAATCATATGGATTGTGAGCAAGAGAAGTTTCTAAAATTTTAACTTCTGCTTCGTCAGCATCTTCTTCATCATCATCATCATCATCATCATCATCATCATCATCATCATTATCTTTATCTTGTTCTTCATCAAACTCATCATCCTTAATTTCTTCAGTTTCATTTTTAATTATTTCTGATTCGATCTTTCTGTTCACCGAATTTTCATGCAAATTTTTATCGTTACTTTCATCGCTTCCTAATTCCATTTCTTCCATTTTATTTTATAATAAATTCTGCGTTAGGTTACAAATTTTAATATATTGTTATATATAATAATTATATATAATAATAGTATTTATAAAAATCAAGAAAATACAGTGCACTTAACAGTAGTAAACAGTTTTTACACGTTATAGGTTATATTTAAATGTTATTAGTGCATATTTTGCTAAAAATCTGACAGATGTCGTTACTACGCATGCGTATTAAAAATTATGTTTTAATTCAAATTAATCGTGCATACGTTAAAAACATAGTATTAAAATACAATAACAGATAAATAATAAAATTATTATTATATAAAATAATTTTTTTTCAATACTTTTAATTTATTTTTTATTAATTTATTATCAAGATTGAATTTATATGAAATTATCTATCTATTTCTTTAATTTTTAATTAGGCTATACACGAATGACTAATTGTAAGCAATTCGTTTACAATTATAGATCCAAACATAAATTTGTCATTGAAATATCGAAATCGTGTATTACTTTTTTCTTTTCAGTTATTTGAGTGGTTTTCATAAAAATTAAAATCTTATTAATGAATTTTTCATTAATCGTAACATATGACAATGTAATGTGAATATTCATATTTGAAGAATTTACAATATTATCTCAGGAACCGAGGAAAAGGGTCATAAGAAAGTTCGGAAAAAACGGAAGTTCATCAAATGTTCCAAGAATCGCTTGAATCATTGTAAACAGATACCATTGAAATATATTCATAAATATAATGCGAATCCATGGGTGAGTATATATATTCATATATTTGTATGAAAAATATTTTTTGCCGACGATATTTATTTTGCGTTTAATTCTGTAGATCCATCCATTAAAAAGTGTTCACTTCGCATGAAATAATTGCCTTTCATTTGAAACAAACGTTATTCAAATGTTTTTAAAAAAATTAGTGATAAATACGATAGAGTGAGTATCCTAGAATTATTTTTTTTTATTTTGAAAAATAGAAAATATTTGAATAGAAATAAAGAAAAATTATTATCCTTTTGATTATCTATTGAAAGAAAAATTTTAACCTTATTTGTGTTTATGTATGTATGTAAATGTGTTTTATTATATATATAAATATATATTTATAAATCAGGTATTATAAATTATGCAAAAATTTTCTTAATTTCAATGTTATTGTAATAAATGCTATTATTTCTTTATTATTTTGAGAGTTTGCTAAGTAAATTTTTCAATTATAATAAAATAATAAAATAAAATTATGTATAATACTTTTTAAAGAACTTAATAATTCATACTAAATAATTCTTTTTAAGAAATAACAAATGTCAATTATATACGAGTATTAAAACATTGCATTTTTTTCAGATAATGTAATGCAATTGTTGTTTTACCAGTGAATTAAATCTGACGTGCAAAGAATTTAAAAATAAATCGATTACAATATCATAAGAATCGCATGTTAAAATATTAGAAGGAAGTCTTACCTATTGATGTATACGTGTATGTATACGTGTTTCGAGTACAAAGAATTTTTGATATTTTTTATTCTTGATTTCATTGATTCAAATTTTATATATGAATGATATAATATAAACAATATTTTTTATAACACAAAAAAAGCATTACTTGCTGAAAATTAAAAAATTATTTAAATTATTAGAAAAGATCTCTAATCTAAATCTCTGATCTTGTATAAATTTAATATTTTAATAATTAAATTATTACTATTAATTTTCATTACCAAATTTCTTAAACTATTATTCAACAAATAATAATGATAATTGATGTAATAAGAATTCATATTTACAAAAAAGAAATATTTTTCTTAAATTTCAAAATTTATATCTCTTATATCTTATATCTCTTAATAAAAAAGTTATAATATTTTCTTTTATGTAATAATAAATTTATATTCATTTTAGTAATTTAACTTAGTATACTAATGAAAAGTGAAATTATACGAAAAGCACAGAAACATTGTTAATGTTTTCCTTATTTAACTTAGTGATCTAGTCTATAATTTTCATATAACCTAGGAATACCCGATGTATTTAGCAATAATAACAAAAGAAATTTTTATGATTTATTATACAATATAATGATTTTATTTATTTTTATATATTTCTTGTGAAATATAAATTGTTATAAATATTGTTATTCATATATAAGTTATGAACATAAGAGTTAAATTATAAACATAATTAGCAGAATTATTAATTATTAATATTTTTTATTAGCTAATATTAAATAAAGTAACTTAAGTAAAGAAATTTATAATTTAGTTTAGTTTAGTTTATTTTGTAAATTATATGATATGGAAAGAATTGTTTCAGTAATTTCCAGAGATAATTATATTGTACATAGTCAATAATATTAGATATTAACAATTAAAATTATATGTTAACTGTCATTTTTCCATAAATAATATATGTATAATCCTTTGTAATACTAAATAATGTTCTATTAAATATATTCATAAATTTTGGAGTAGTGATACATATTGTTGAAATACTACAATTTTTTTGTGCAATCATTAATTATGTGATATTGATATTTTCTTTCTAATGATAATTTTGTTTTTAGTACTATTTAATGTTAAAAATATTAATAATATAAGTCCATATTAAATTCTAAATTTGTATTTTGTTATTTGTAAATATTTAATTAAATTGTAAATTAATGCGCTAAAAAATTATAGTATAAATAATTATTGTATTTGAGATAGCTTAATTATATTTTACTAAAATAAAAGAATGCTTTTGAAAATTATTTTTTATTTTTTGTTTGTATTGACTCATACAAATATTAAAATTAAAAAGAATTGTAAAAGTTGCCAAAATATGATTGTAAATGATCAAGTTGCATTTTCCATTAAATAATATTTTAATAAATAATATTCTTTAAATAATAATATTTTTTAAAATATTTTTGTAAAATATAAATTCCTAAGGATAAAAACGAAAGACAGTATTTCGTTTATCAATTTTTTTCGATCGAGAGAAAAAAAAATATAGAGAAAAGAGAAAGAATATGTAGAATGCAATTTGGAAATGAAGAGTAAAGCAAATCTAGAATTTTCGAATGCAAATACAACATTCGGAAACCACTCATATATTTATGAAGAAACGAAAATACATTCAAGAGAAAACGAAAAAATTTTAACAAAAAAAACATCTACAATACTTTCAATTGCTAAATTGTAAAATTGTTAAAATTATTAAAAAAAAATCTAACTAGTTTAATAAGATATTATTAATAATTCTATTGTCAAGTTGAAAACAAATGAAATATGAAATATACAATAATGAAATGACGCAAAATACTAAGATTAATTGACGCAAGTTGATTCATCGTAATTGATATTGAATAATAAAATTATTTTTAATTGCTATATTTTTTTCATTCGATGTTTATAATGTTTATAATGTTATATGTTTATAAATAAATTGAAAACTAATAAGTTAAGTTAGTTTAGAGATGAGATCAAAAAATAATAATAAAAATTTATTTATCTCTAATTATAATTATAAGCACTTCCAAAAGAATATTTGAAAATCCAAGTTAAGCTAACTTAACTGTTGTTATTGTTATTGTGTAAACTAACCTAACTTTTAATTCTAAAAATATAATAAGATATAATATAACAATATTTATTATTTCTTCTTTTACTTTCTAATTTTTCTTCCAATATGAATTCTGATTAAAAGAAATTAAACAATAATCTGATCTAATCATTGAAAAAAATGGAAAAAAATAAAAGAATAGAATATAGAAATGAAGATGGAAGAAATAACGGGTGTTCTATTGTATTATTTATCTACCAAGGTTTTAATCTATTGAAAAAGTAAATAGAGACATCTATCTCCGTTACATTGCCATTTTCTCTATATCCGTCTTATTTTATCTAATGTAAATTTCAATTGTTCATAACTTGACAAATAAATAAATAATAAATTGACATTTTTGTACATTAACTTTTCTGTTTGTTTTCGCTTTAATCCTCTTAAGATGTTCCATTAACACTCTATATATATATATATATATATAATCTTATTCACTTAAAATCACATAAATTCATTTAGCTAATTGTTAACAACAATCACAAATGTATTCTTGATATAACTTCCATGACCGATCTGATTCATTCGATGCGATTGATCAAATTTGTGAGAAGTTCATATTGTTTCTTCCGCGCCGTGATTTTCTTTCAAGATTTCTTCGTACGAATGAAACGGTTAATCGCTGGGGATGCCCCACCACTTTTCAGAATCTATAAAAGAGACGATAAATTTTCTAGCTAAGACAGTAACAAAACGAACGTGACAAGTTGCATTAATATCTCTCTCTACTAGAAATTGAATATTGAATATTGTTGAATATTAGTTGATAATTTTGATACAAAATCATTTTTTATGATGAAAATGAATTTCGAATAATCGTTTAAGAGTAAAGTTTCTTTTGAAATATTGCAATATTGTGTTTGTGAAGATCTGAGGTATTTTCTTTTTTCTTCTTTTTAAGGATTTGAATATCTAGAGAAGATATTTTCTTTTTTCTTTTTTGATGAATTCTGTATAATTTGTGAAATTGAGAAAGATAATATTATGGATATAGGGTAATAGAATTTTATATAATAATATAGTGATTCATTTTATATATTAATATAGTGATTCATATTCAGAAGAATTTTTTTGATTTAATTTAATTTAATTTAATTTCTGAAAAATACTTTCAGTAATTCAAATATATTGAGTTAATATTTGATAGAATTTTCCTTTGCAATTCAAATTTATTGATAAGTGTTTTAAAGAACTTCTTTTGCAATTCAAATGATGAATCAAATTAATATCATTAAGTAATATTAATTCAAATATATTTTTACGAAATATGCATAAAGTTTAAAATAATTTTAATTATCACAAAGAAAAATATATATGTATTAATTTTTCTTTTAATGCGATAACAGTATATAAATAGTATCGCTTGTTAGGAAAATATATATTAGGAAAATATATATATTTATTGTAAGATTCTCATCACTTAAAATAAATCCGGAATCACAGAAATTAATTTCCTTATTTTTTCGAATTTTGTATTTCATAAATTGGATTTTAAGGATTTATTTCTTTCCTGAAACAAAACAATGAAGATCTGAAGGGACTATGTACTGAAAGGCATTTGGAATTATCTATTGATGTATATTCTATACTTTCGTATAAGTATTAGTGCGACCAGTCCCTTTGCATGACAAATAGTCTAATCTTTTGTCACCATTTCTAATATACTTTTAACGATTTATTTTTAATTCTAACACAAATATATTTTCTTCATCGATTTCTATTTCCTTAATCTTGATTCTCAATCTAACTTTTTTAATCAAAAATTAAAATATCTGATTTTTCTCTCTAAATCATGAATGAGCAGTTTAATTCTAACAATTGACGAAGAAATAAATTTAAGTACTAATTTCCAAACGATAATTAATCAATCAACAATTGTTATCAAATGAATAAAATTTAATTGATAAATTTTCAAATTTTAAAAGAAATATTAAATTTTAAATAATAATATATTAAAATTATAGTAATAAATATTATAGTATATCATCAAGAGTTTCAGGATGGTGAGTGTAATTGTCAAGGTTGCACTATTGCTGCATATTCTTCAATTGATCGCAGAAGCAGCTGACCAGTCGCCGTGTCCTAAGTACTTCCGGTATATTTCGGATTCTATCAGAGATGAAATCATTGGTTTTGTTGAGATACGATCGCCACCGAAAGGAATTCCTTTGACACTTACTGTCAAATTGAGCATTGCTGTTGCATTGCCATCGGTAAATATTTAACAATAAACATTGATCATAAGTTCATATATTTCTTGATAACAAGAATTTAAACTTGGAAAAATATTGATCTAAGGCATCCTTATAAGAGTTAAAGTTACAGTACTAATGCAATATGATCTGTGTTTTAGAAATATGTTGGTAAATTAGAATTGGCACAGCCAAAGGAGCAATCGATTAAAGAAGTTATGCAGGGCAGGCCTTTATATTATAAAATCCATTTTCCACTTCCTTGGCCTATACCCATTTTAAATGGTTTATGGTTTAACAACGAACATATTTGTTCAGGTCCACGCGGTATGTAAAAAATTTCAATAGATTTTTTTAAAGAAATGTATAATTATTAATGTAAACTTTTAAAAAAATCCAATTTTTGCATAACGATAAATATAAAGGAAATTTTTTATAAGTTTTAAATCATTTGATTATGTTATAAAATTTTAAAAGAAAAGTTTACAATCTTATAATTTAATTTTATTAATATTTGTATGATTAATTATTGTGCAAAAATTCCCTAAAAAAATAAATAATTTAATAATAATTTTTATAAAAATTTATAACAATTTTGTATGATATAATTTGTATTAACATTTAATTATTTATTCCAGCAAGCGGACCAATAGTCACGTCCATTGTCTTAAATCACACGCTATACCCACCTTCTTTAGAGCTCAATTTCGATTCAAATATTCCCATTAATTTTCCTCAGCCCTTGCCAAACTTTCCATCCATTCAAAATAAACCATCGATGGTATATCAGCCAACCGTCACTCCACAACCATCACCTGTGCCAATTATCAACAACCAAAATAACGTGGAGTGTGGTAGAAGCAGCAATAACAAGTTCAATCTTCTAGTGGCTGGAGGAATGAATGCATCTCCGGGTCAGTGGCCCTGGCTGGTTGCAATTTTTGTCGTCAAAAAGAATTTCGAGTTCCAATGCGCGGGAACATTGGTCACTAATAAGCACATTATTACAGGTATGTGAATTTTTATGCGAATGAAATGCTTAAAGAAATGTTTTTTTTTTTTAAATACTTACAATTGAAATTAAAATTCAAGAAATATTAAATATTAGCTAAGCTCTTAAAAATTGAGATATCTATAAAATAGAAAGAGAATAAAAAAAAAAAAAAAATAGAAAGTCAAAAATATCATTTTTTTTATGATATATCCTAATAATCACTTTTGAAAGAAATTGTTACGTATCAAAAGATTAATTTTTCTAATAAGTACCATTTAATAGTCCATTTAATAGTCCAAAAGTTACAATGTTACAATTTTCAATACATTTTTTGGTAATTATTTTTTTTTTATTTCAGCTGCACATTGTTTGCTAATAGACAGTATTAATTTACCTCCCAATACATTGATAGTATCCTTGGGACGCTATCACCTTCGAGAATGGTTTGAAAAGGGTTCTGTAAATCGAGAAATAGCAGCATACCAGCTCCATCCTAATTATGACAAAAAGGGCAATGCTGATGCGGATTTGGCAGTATTGAATCTGAGAGAGAAAGTGGAATATAATGATGTAATCAGACCAATCTGTCTTTGGACAGGACCTGCGCTTCTTGCCAGTGTTGTAGGAAAATCTGGATACGTGGTCGGATGGGGACGTGATGAACATGGGAACCGCCATCTCCAAGAGCCTCGACAGATCAAAGCTCCCATTGTACGTCAGGTATGATTATCTTTTTCTTTAAAGATTAAACTTATTTGATAAATCATTATACTATTATATAAATCTTTATATGAATATTTATATAATAGTAAAGATCATAATTGTTCATACCTGAGAATAATATATAAGTCAACAAAATCTGATTAATTATCTGAATACTTTCATTCATTTCAAATATTTTTAAACATTTCAAACTTCATTTTCATTTATCAACTTCCATACAGATTTGACAAATTTAAAATATTATAACTTTCTATTTTTTTCAATAATTTTCTTGACAATGACAATGACATTTGTCTAGAATTTCAACTGAGAGGTGAATAACTGTTAATAAATTACAGGAGGATTGTCACTGGAGCAACTCAGATTTCGTCTTGTTCACTTCGAACCGGACGTTTTGTGCAGGTTTAAGAAATGGAAGTGGTCCTTGCAACGGTGATAGCGGAAGCGGTTTTGTGATGTACGATGCTAAAACGGATCGTTACTATTTGCGAGGAATCGTTTCGAGATCCTTGCTGAATAGAACCACTATGTCTTGTGATTTAAACCAGTATATAGTTTACGTGGACGTTGCACAACATTTGGAATGGATACGAAATATGATCTCCTTGTAGAATAATTTTTTATAATCTGTAACTGTAAATATGTTAGTCGATTAATTTTTGTATATAAGTTATTATTTTATAATTTAAATAATTTGCTTATAATCTATAGAATAATACCAAATAACGAGTCGATTGATGATAATTTAATCTTTCGTGACTATAAAACGTAAAGTTTAAAAGCAGTATATGCAATATTTTTGGACTGTTTATATTATTTTGGACTGTGCTTTTTATATAAATATTTATGACATCAATAAAAATACGATTTATCTGTAAAAATAGATAATATATTATAATTTAATTTTTTTTATACTTAATAGTATATAATATTTATTATTATTGATGTAGTTTTGATCTTACATTTTAATATTTGCATATGTCATTGTCATTTTCTTTTCACAAAACATATCCTTTCTTCTTTCTTTTTATAATTATAGTTTTATATATTATTGTACATATTCTTATAAATTCGTAGATTGTAATTGTAAGCCACTTATTCTACAATCAAACTTAAATTATCCATTATAATAAATGTTTATAACAAAGTTTCTTACAATTTATTGTACAATAAAATAACTATGTCAAATATAAATAAATTATATAATTAAATGCACAAAAATTCTTTCTAAACAATCTTAATAAAACTGAGAAAAAACATAACGCGATTAGTAACAAAATTAGAACACAATAATACATATTTCTATTTATTTTCAATCGTACACTCTTACACATAACTCATTTCTTATGTATAAAGATAGTGATAAGCGAAACATATAGAATAGAAGAAAATAAGTGTACAACGATACAAATTAGAATGATATGTGTATATTATATATGCGACAAAAAGATGGAAAGCATATGCGCATAAAGAGAGATAAAGACTATCGTGGAAAAAATAACTACAAAATGCTAATTAAAATAATACTTCTTAACTATAAATGAACAATATACTTTTACGTTAAAAAACAAGTCTATCAAATGATCTATATTGAAATGCTATATAAAATATACTATTTATAGAAACGAAGCATGAAAGGAGAGGTTTTGGAATGTTTTCAGTGAAAATAGTTCCTCCTGTATGATAAAATTATGTTCTTTATTGTCCCATTGAAGAAGGTAAGCAAAAATTTTCATCTCCAAAATAGCTCACTAAGAATTTAGTAAGCTCTCATCAGGAATTTATAATACAGCACATTGAAAACAGTGCTATATTTAGATTTGTTCAGTTTGGAAGTATTGTCGTGCAACTGCTCCTAACACGATTTCTGCACTGAACACACCTACAATTATTCAAGAAAAAAAAATAAAAAAATAAAAAAACATAAACAAACAGGAATACGAAATTTGTTCACGTTTCCCTAATACATTTTTATACATTTTCTTTAATATTATTCTAAAAAATTAGGAAAAATAAATTGTGAAAAATCACTTACTTATATTTGCACGTAAAACATCGGTAAGAAGATGAAGATCGTTTTCATGAGTGACGATGATATAAGTTAATTTATTACTATTCATTTCTTGGATCTGTACCAAAGATCTTCGTGCTTTTTCCATCGTTCCACCCGCACTTTCAATTATTTCTGCGATAGCCGACGGAGATGGTATTACACTTGGTGTAACATAAAATATTTTACCCTATTCGACAAAGAAAATTATTAAAATATAAAAATTAATATTATTAATATTGTTCATCATGAATTTTTAATTTTTGCAAAATACTGACTTAATATTACCTTAAGTACTGTTCCCCTGTTAGGGCTTGCTAGAGCTTTTTCAATATTACAATTAAAATTTTTTTCAAATTCTGAATCCCCAAGAATATATCCATTTTCATCTAAAAATGTATTCCTCGCAGAACAATCGAGTAACCACTGTAACGTGACAATATATTTACAACGTGATAAGCAACATAACAATTTTACAGTTCTTATTGGTGCTGACATCACAAGATGAGTCGCATCTCGCCAACTAGCTGCCAACGCACCACCTAATTCTCGAATTCTCTGTTAAATGAATATCAACAATATTATATATATTAATAAAATATTTGCGAATTATATAACATTAAATGCTTTTATATATTACCTTTGCATGTTTCCTAGGATTTATACCAGAGAATAATATTCTCGGTTGTTTATCCGGAGGTGGAGGATCGGGATTACTAACAACTATTGGTTCATCCAAGCCCAACAAATGTGGGTCTTTATTCAATAATGGACCATCTAATCGCGGCTTCTTATATTTTCTTATCGAATTTGGACCCTGACCAACCTGTTTTACTTTATCATACGATTCCTGAGTAATGTTTATTGGCATCTTCCATGCAGCTGAAAGAAATGCTATTTTAACGCTATCCAAAATATTAAATTTAAAGAAACTGATGGAATAAATATGTTATGATTTTTTTGTTGGAAAAAAATATAATTAATCAAATTCACGATACCCATTAAATGAGGCACTAGCGAATAATCCAATCTAAAAGGATTGCTCAAGCTGTATTGTTGATATTTCGGATTTTCAGTTTGATGAAGTGCGTTCATTTGGCCACATAATAAATCTGTCAACCATTGAGCATTCACTACTCCAGTTTGCCATTCTCGAGCTTTCTTATATTTTTGACCGTCAGGTCTGAAATGTTTTTTTTTTTAAAACATTAAAAATTATTGATAGCGATTAATTGATCATTATGCATATTACAAAACAAAGTTTATTTATTTTACTTTTTTTTATTTTTAGAGAACAAAAGTAAAATTCAATATATATATATATATATATATATATATATATAAAACATATATAAAAAAATTTATAATATACATATATTTACTTATTATATATATATTATATATATTATTTATATATATTAACTTATTTAACGTTGTTTCCAGATAGATATTTTAAAATATTAATTGAATAGATATATAAATGTTATTAATCGTTGCATCACATAAAAATATTATAGATTATAAATAATAAATGAAAAAGTAAAATCTATCTCTCCAATGAATATATTTTTTATAAATTTTTTTGCAATCTATATTATATATTTTGAAGAAACAAAATATATATAAAACAAATATGATTTAAGCAAAATCCTATTATTCTTATCTGTTAAATTCATATTTTATCTACAAATATTTTAAGATACTAATTAATAATATAGAGTTAAAATTTAAAAATTGAGATCAATTAATTTATACCTTCTGCAAACGAGGAGAGTATTATGCCTGGTAAAATAATTGGTAACTTTAGCTCCCAATGCTTCTAGCATATACTTCACTTTCGCGCGCTCCTCTCCTTCAAATCCAGACAATGATACAATTTGTTTGGCGCATGGAAGTTCTGTCAAGCTGAATGGCGTTGGAAAATGCAACGCGTGCCAAGGCGGTAGTACCTGTTGTTTAGTGACAACATCCGATAGCCAATGGGCACTGACACAACGTTTCCCTTCGCGTAGCGCTTGCACCACTGTTGGATGTTTTTGGGTGATTGCAAGTACGTGCGTGGCTCGAGTGCAATATTGTGGTTCTACCTCTCCTCCGTGTCTCTCGATCACTTGTTTCCAAACAGAAACATCGTTTGGACGTTGGACGTCATATTCGACGATAACAAAGATACAACCTAGCAAAAATAGATCTGGTGGCACTGGAAACAAATAGCAATTGATTATTTTCAAAAGAAAGAGAAAGATGAAGAGAGATTGTTTATTTATTATATCCTTCTATTTTTGGCTTTGTTTCATTGCCATTGTAAATGGATGTAATGAATGAATGAAATGAATGAAAGAAAAATACATATATTTACGCTTGAAAGATTTTCAATATATGAGACTTTAAATTACTTGGTTGTATAAGAAAATAGATTAAATATTTATTAGATATTTATATATAGAATTTGGAATACTAGATATATTAAATAATTATATTGCAAATTAAAATTTATTCAAAAATTCCTTCCAAGCAGAAATATAAATCATATAATAATGAATCATACAGTCTTAATCGAGATTTTTTTTTTGAAAAATTGAAAGACCATACGTTTCAGATTTGGATTGTGACCATAGAACTGAGCTTTCGCTTGAGGCATCACCGGAGCGTATTGCATCTTTATCGGTGCGCCGGGCGGCGCTCCATTTGTGATGTTCCCAACGGTTCTCCGCTGGTATGCCGCTAGGAGTTGTGGATCCTGAGACGGCGGTGGCGGTGGTCTGTGTTGAGCGGTCATTAATCTGAGTTGACCAGCTGCACTACCTTCAGCAGCACTACCTTGCAATCTGTTCGTCAACATGTTCGCCAGGGCAGTTTTCGTTTTTGCATTAACGACCAATTGTTGATCCGGTGGTATTTGAGCGTTATTCGATAACGAAGTCAAAGAAGGCTCTTGTTGTGCACCTTGTTGTTGTTGTTGTTGTTGTTGCTGCTGCTGTTGTAGATGCTGCAGTTGTTGCAGCCTTGCCATTTGTTGCTGCTTTTGCATGTGTAATTGTGCTATATGTTGAGGTGTCAAAGGTTGACCTTGCTGAAAGGTTTGACCAGGTTGACCAGCTTGTGGACCTTGTACATTTTGACCGGCTTGCACGATCACTTGATTAGAAGAATTAATCGGCGTTAAAGCAGGTGGTTGAACTCCTGAATGAACTGGTTTTTGACCAGGAGTTTGAGCAATTTGAGGTCCTATCATTTGAGGACGCGGTTGCTGAATCCATTGCAAACCACCAGGTTGAACTGGCTTTCCTGGACTTCTTATGACGGCGATGTGCGCACCTTGTTGAGCTTGACGATTTTGCATTTGCCTCTGTAATAGTAAATTTCTTTGTTTCTGGATTTTTTGAATAAATTGAGCTCTTTGTTGTGGATCCATTTGTTGTAACTGTTGATGAGTTTGAGCATCCAATTGAATTAATTGTCTTGGTGGTTGTGGTGGTTGTTGAGCCCATTGCCCACTTGGTCTTTGTGGGCCAATTTGTTGTTGCTGTTGCCTTTGCAGTTGTAAGTGATATTGTTGCTGTTGCCATTGAGAATCTCTTTGAACAATAAAGCCTTGTTGATTAGGACCCATTAATTGTTGATTTTGAGGTTGTTGCTGTAATTGACCATCCCTTATAACAAATTGTTGTGAACCTTGAGGTGCAGATTGTTGTAATTGTTGAGAAATTTGTTGAATTTTTTGTTGTTGTTGTTGTTGTTGCAAAAGTATAAGTTGTCGTTGTTCAGATGTAAGTTGTTGTGGCGGAGTTTGTTGTTGATTTAACTGATGCTGTGGTGTTCCAATTTGTTGTTGTTGAGTAGAAATTTGTTGCTGTTGTTGCTGCAAAACTATTTGTTGTTGTTGTTGAGGTGTCAATTGTACTTGTTGCTGTTGGACTAATTGTTGTTGAGAAGTAATTTGTTGTTGCTGTGATAAATGTTGTTGTTGATTCATTTGTTGTTGTGAAAGAATTTGATGCTGATTTAACTGTTTCTGTTGTTGGGTTAATAATTGCTGAGATGATGACATCTGATGTTGAGGTAGTTGAGAATTAATTTGCTGCTGTTGCTGCTGTGGCATCATTTGTGGTTGCGTAAGCGATTGCTGTTGTGTTCCTATTAATTGTTGTTGTTGAGATGTTAATTGTGGCGATTGTTGTTGATTCAATATTTGCTGCTGGGTATATTGTTGATGTGTAAGTTGTTGAGATAATTGTTGCTGTTGTTGATTTATTTGCTGCTGTTGTAATAATGTATGTTGCATATTCATTTGTTGTTGTTGCTGCTGTTGCTGTGGGGATAGTTCTGGTTGCTGTATTTGCGATGGTACAGATTTTATTTGAACAACATTATTTTGTTGAGAAGCTTGTGGTAACCAATTAGTTTGTGTAACATTTTGATCAGAAACAGAAGATGCAATTGTGGAAGTATTAGATAAACTTGTAGCAGGAATTGGTCGTGAATGATGTTGTTGTGTATTAACATTATTTTGACCATTTGTTGTGTAAGATATTGTTGTTACAGTTACATTAGCTGTATTTATATTATGTGAAGTATTGGAAGATACTGGTGGACTTGGTTGATTCCAAGGCATGCGTTGTTTGAGTTGTTCCAACATAGCTTTAGTTCTATCTTGTTCTTCTTGAGTAGTATTGTTTTCAGTATCTTCATCCATAAAACCAGTAATCATGGCTGTAGAACTATTTGGATATATTAAAAGTCTTGGATGATATTCTACTTCACTTATAATAGCTCCTTTTTTACAACATTCTGTTATCCAATCTGGAGTTACAATTTGAATAGGATGTCTCATTGCAGTTTCATATTTTAGTCCAGCAGCCTTTCCAGTAATTAAATGAGTACAATATCGATCTAAACGTAATTGACATTTACCACCTTGAAGTGTAATCATTGCCCAAAGACTTTTACTATCTGCACGGCTTACTTGAGATATACATGCTCGAACATTTGAAAATAACTGTGTATCTTCAGGTGAAAAATAATGAGGCCTATAATAATATTATTGATAAGGAAATAAATCAATTTTGAATGGATGAAGCAGTTAAATTATGAATAAGAAAATAATTTTTCTTATTTAATCTTATTTTAAAAAATTATCATTAATTTTCTTAAAAACTAAAAAAGATACACTAATATTTTGATGAATTAATTTTTTAATATTTCTTAGATTATAAAATTTTAAATTAGGATACGGCAGAAGTTTATTGCATTTGACAGAATATAAAATCCAGTTTTGTGTAACTGCTGGTATCTCATAGATATCCTTTGCAGCAGATATATCATTTTCCAACGCATCATAGCCTGCTATTAAATGTGTTACAAAATCACTAAAATAATTTGATCTTTCTGCACCTCCTTCTTGTAATAAATTTAAAATCTGAAAATAATTAAAAAAATGTTTGTTTTTAAAACATTTTTTTGCTTTACTGTTAAAACAACATATAATTGTAATTTATATCCTAAAAATTAAAACAATAAAATAAAAATACATAAAATAATGAAATTATTAATTATATTTTTTTTTATTTTCCTATTTTTTAAAATTATAAATTAATTTTAATCATTAAATTAAAATTGTTGATAAAAAATATATGTATTGCTTAATTATTGTTGAAAATATTAATAATAAAATTCATTTAATCTAATATAACAATTTATTTCATATTGAAAAAATTATACAATTTAATTTTTTTTAGAAATTTCTTCATCTTTATATTCAAGGAATGCAGTCTGTTAAATTTGACTCCATTTTATAACCTCTTTCGTATTAATTGCGATTAATTCAGAGTATTTGTGAATAGATTACTATTTTCAATAATTATAATATAATAATATCAATATCATGAAATTAATGACATTATGTTAAGGGTAAAGGAAAAACGCGGGAAACGATGAAATGACATACCTTAGGATCACCTTCGCCGCTGACGTAGTATTTAACATCGGCGAATAGAGCCCCGTCAAGTTTTAATTCTTCGAGGCCGGCTCTAATGTCGCCCATCCTTTAAAAATTATAAATAAAATCACGTTTTCCACATCACAACAAAACAGTTCGTTTTCGGGAACGAGGTATAGCACACGTAATATTTGATAACAAAACTCAGTCGCGACGCTTTTGTTATTATTATGATTTCAAGGTTATGTAGCTACTTCGAAATCGAATGGTGTACGTTGCACTCGATATAAATCGAAAACTTCGAGTGCGCTCGATTTGAATATCGAAAATGTCAGTCGAAATTAATATGGAATTGTGTAATAAAATACGTTTATCATTTTGTATTAAAAAGTTTGAAAATAAATTAAAATATATATGAAAATATTATATTAAATATGATTTATACGAAGTATGATATAAAGTGTATAAAAGAGAAGTTTTTTTTCGCTTTTTAATTATATTTTGTTTTTTTTTGTAAATTACGATTTAAAATTTAACAGCATCGCTATGAGGTGAGTATCAATATAATTTAGAAATAAAATTTTAAATTAATGTATCGTATAATATTGATATAGATATTATTTTCAAATATCTTTAAATATATAGTGTTAATAAAAATTGTTGTGATAATATTACATCTGTTATTAATATATTTTGAACAACATAGCTGATTTAAATTTTTAAGCAAGATAATATATATTATATGTATATATGACATAAAAAAAAGTTTTGAAATAAGTATTGTATATACATAAAAAATATACATAGAAAATTTAAATTGAATTTTTTTCAAATTATAATTCTTACATTGTCGAATAAAAAATATATATTTGATATTTAAAAAAATATTGTTAAATATTACTTAATATTATACTTATCTCAAAATAGATTATAACAATTATAACAATAAATTTATAACAATTATATAAGATATTAAAATGAAATTCTTTTTACTTTTTATCAAAGTAAATATAAATTATGTGCAATTTGCAAAATTATTATGATTATATATCAGGTTGCATAAAAATACACAAAGTTTGAAAACATTTGTTTATTTTATTGTATACTCTTTTCATTCGCGTAGTAGGTACATATCAGCATCTAAAATGCTTTTCGTAATAGTTCTCCAAGACTAGTTCTCTTTCCTTTTATGCATTCTTCGTTTTCTTCTCTCTCTCGCTCTCTCTCACTCACTTGCACTCGCTCCCTCTCTTTCTCTCCCTTCCTTTAACTTTTATTCTTTCGCTCTTTCTCTCTCTATCACGCACACTATAATATAATTCTCTCTTTCTATTTTTTCTATATATATGTATATCTCATCATTCGCGCTTTTTTCCCTCGCATTCATAGATAAATAAATTGTAGGCTAGTATGTATAAGTTTTCTTAATAGATTTCCTCTCCTTACTTAATTTAATAGTCATTTGTCACTTAACAGATTTATTTATCTTGTAAAGACTCTAGAAATATTGAGCTTGGTCTGGTCAGTATACGTCATATAATTTTCATTAACTTTTGTCGTTTTTTCTTTTTTTTTTAAATTAAATTATACATGTTCTATGTGTCCGTGTATACGTGTATAAGTGTATGCGTGTATCATGCTTCGTCGAAATTGGTTATTTTTTTCAAATTCGTTACATCGTAGTATCGAATATCATTTCATTTTTTTCTTGATCATAATATATCGTATCTCTATAAATGATGAAAATAACCATGTGAATGAAGAAAAAACTGAAGTGAGGGAAAAATGAGCGGCAAAATTTAAATCCTTCATGGAATGAATAGATAGATCACATAACTCTCTATCTAAAAAAAATTTTGTAGATTTCTTAAATTAATGTCTCGATATCGTGAAATTAAAATCGTTCACTTAAAATTATATGAATATGTACATATATATGTGTTTGTCTGTATATGTGTATATATAATAGATATATCTCTTCCGTAATAACAGATTTATAATTTATCTTATTAATCGTTATTTAACAAGTATCTCGTGAAACGATACAAGAGGTATGTATTGCTCTGTAACAAAAAAAATAAAACATCTAAATCGTATTTCACGTAGAATTGGTAATAAGTATATATCATAGTTCATAGTCGCTAAGGCAGACAATGAAAAGAGGATAATCGCATGGATCTAATTTCGAATAATTTCTTCTTCTGCGTGAATTTGAATGGAACTATACCCGATATGATAATGTTTAATAAGTTATCGTCCATTTGGTATACACGATTACACATTTAGGTGCTTAATGTTTTATAATTCAAGATATTTCAAGTATAATATCCTCTCAGGCATCTGTGATTATTTACAATACCATTTATAATCAAAATTTGAATTTTAAATTTGTGATTTAGAATAAAAAAATGTTATTAAGATTTTTGGATATAAGAAAAATTTTAAATCCTATTTCTTAAAATAAAAGTAATTGAGAAAAGAAACATTAATAATTGAAAAAGACAATTTCTGATATTTGAAAAAAAATTATATACATTACATATATTATTAAATGCTAGGTTGGTGTATATGAAATTTTTTAAATAAATTTTATTTATTTTATCCAAATATTGATCAATTGTATCCTTCTGGATATATATAAGAATTGTAGTTTTTATAAATTTTTATAGTTTAAAATAATTTATGAATATCTTGTTTAGATTCAATATAATAATTTATAGTAAATTTCTTTTTCTTTCAATTCTGTCAATAGCATATTAAATTCCAATATTGTAGAAACATTTCATTCGTTCATGCACCAACCTAATATACTATCAATATATCAAGTTTACAATGATTTATATATTTCTTGCAATTAAGAGGATACTTATACTTAGCCACTTATTGTGCTTATTTGATGATAAAATAAGTTAATGAATCGTTCGAGTCGAAATTGTAATCTATAATTTGCGCGTGGACAAGAGAAACTCACGTTTAGATCCAATAAATCATATCGTAATGATTTGAGGAAAGGGAGAGACAGATATTATCAACGCTTAGAAGTAATTAATGTAATTGCACTTTACATGCTGCCTTTGAATCCACGAGCAAATATTTTCATGTATAAACGAAATTCTATTTCGTTTTATACTTATTTTTCTCCTCGAATGTACATGTTATATGTATATATTTCAATTGCTGAAAGTTATAGATTTAAAAGTGACTAGAAAATAAATTTAATTAGCAAATTAGATAAAAATTAATATAAATTAATTTGTACCATACATTGTTTACAACAGCAATGAATCATTTTACTATTTTTGATGTTTAAATGATAAAAATTAATCAATTTTTCAAATTAAAATTACTCCTCACTTACAATTATTTTCGTTTCTATCGTAACATAACATTTTAAAATTCGTAATCCTTAATCAAGTCTTCGTAGCAGATATGAGTATCTAAGTATACAATTTCAAATCGCTATAAACTTCAACTTTTGAAAAACGAAGTTGTATCTTTATTCGCTACAGACTATATCCGATTTTCATTTTATTTTTCGTAAAACTATTGTTTTTGTATAAAACAATCAACTCTAACTCAACTAAAAACTCGTCTAACACAAAATTAAAATTTCGATAATTTCATAACTTGTTTGACATTGCCAAATAAAATGAAAATTTTACCTCAAAAGATAAGAGCATTACTATTCACATTCTTTGATCAAGATTCTAAATGAAATCAAAAATACATCGATGTTTAACCCTTAAATGCATGATATTTTTATATTTTATAACAAAATTTCGAAATTGAAAATTCATACTTATGTTCTTAGAACAAAAATTCGTTAAAGAATAGTAATGAATAGAAAACAAATATACAGATAATTACATTACATATCATTAAATTATTTAGAAATTATACAAAGTATTGATATATTCGTAAAACGGAGAATCGATTGAGATCAAACAAACACAAAAATTAGTATACTGAAATGTTTTTCTGTATTGAGACTTATTTTTCAAATTATAAATAGACTGTAGATTTTTACGCATTTAAATGCACGAAAAATCTATAGAATGCATATGATATGCAAAAATATTCAAAGCAAAGTACTTCAATTTTTATAATTATGTTCATAAATATTTTAATTTGCACAAATACCCACAGTCTAATTATAACAAATTTTAATTTAGATGAAGCGAATAGAATTATTTTTATATCCCTCTCGATTCATCTAACACATGTTGTTAACACATTCGAGAGCAGCAATATGTGCGTCATGAGACGCATTTTCTATTCTATGGCGGTTTTGACATCGCGTCATGAACTTTTCTAAAAAAAAAAATAAGGAATTTCCCACATATTTCTTTCCATATACACGTTCAATGTACGTTTGTTTGTTTTGTCAATATTAATAAATTTCATTGCATTTTTGATCGTATTTTTCAAAAATCCTCTTCGATTTTTGGTATGCTCTCGAATGAGTTAACTTAACAAATAAGCCTCAATAGACATTTCCGTATGTACAAATTTTTCAAATCGTTATCTTGAAAAAAAAAAATATACTAAAACAAACATCTTGTATTTAAGAATTAAACAACATCCCAAATCTCTACACACTCTTCTCAAAACCGGCATCTCTCTTATATTACGTACACAGAGAGGGAGTTCGATCGCGATACGATTAAACGCACGCATAAATCCGACTGTTGTTACGCGTGTATTAACCTCATCTCGCGAGGATGATCATATTAGATTGGCCCACAGAATCTCTTGGCGAATCATAGAAAATACAAGGAACGGATCCCTCACATCATCGTCTCCCTACAACTGGTCATGCTGTCTAACTGTAGGTAAGGGCAATCGTTCTCGCATAGGGCTGCGTTTCGAGCAGCGGTGGCAGGCCTGCTGTTGCACCAGCCCTCCGTGTGCAACGTGCTCGTGAGGTAACACAGTACGTCTAGGATCTCGTTAATGCGCTAGGAGCCCGGGTTCGCGTCCTCGCTACTCCTCCGCCTCGCCTCCAACTCTTGCGCCAACATCGCCACCTCCCAGTTGTTGCGCCCTTGCCTCCTCACTTCCGCCTCCTCGTCGTCGTCCCCGTCGTTCTCGCTGTCCCTCGCCGCTCTGTCGTCCAACTCGTCGTCCTCGGATCTGCTGCTCTCGCTGTTCGACTCGAAGTCGATCGCCACGTCGTCCTTCCACAGTGGTTGAGGAACGATCGAGCTGGGCAACTCTTGGAGCTCCAACGTCTCCTCCTCCGAGTGCTCCTCCCACGATCTCCTGTTCTGGGAACTGGACTCGGTGGACGGCGAGGAACGCTTGTAGCGGGGTTGGGTGGTCAGAACGGTGTCCACGGAACCGTCCCTCATGAAAGGATGGTCCTCGCGGTCGTCGTCCAGGTCCTCCTCCAACGAGGCGTCGTGCTCCGTGCTGTCGCCTACGGACTCGTCCGCGTTCCGCGACTCCCTTTGCTCCAGCTCTAATATCCTTGCCTGGAGCTGGGATATTATCTCGTCCCGCTTGCGAATCTCTAGCTCCAACGAGGTGAACTGCCGTTCGAACTTGGTCTGGATATCCTCCTGGAAGTAGGATTGTTATATTGGAGGATTTGTAGGTTAGGATTCGTTCGAAGATTTAATTTTGATATATCGTGAGATTCTTGGTTTTTTTTTTTTTCTTTTGATCTTTTCGTTTGAACTTGTAATTGGCACTAATTTGATTTAAATTCTTCTCAATGGAACATTGATTTAGCGATTTTCTTTTTTTTTTTTATATATATATATATAGGCGTTTTGATTTGTTCATCAAATTGTAAAAAAATTTTTATATTTTTTATTTATATTTAATACACTTCCATGGTTTCTATCGATATATTTTAGATACGTGATCATTAAAATTTTTTCTCTCTAGAATTTTTTCCCTAGGATTCTTGAGTATTTGCGAGATCATTTCCAACAGTATTTCCCCTAGATTCTTTTTCCTTTGAATTTTTCTCTTGAACTTATTTCTGTACACAACACAAATATATTAATAAAACGAATCAAAATTAAAAAAAAATAATTAAAAATAATCCTAGAATAAATTAGGAAAATAATTATAACGTAAACTGTTAAATATAACAAATTCTAAATAGAAATTTATGCGATTCGACATGATTTATGTGATACAAATATCATTTAATTGTTCGACGTAATAGAATCGTGTTTGCAAAATCAACGGAGTTTTATCGTTGTTTGAACAGAATATAGTAACAAGTAAACGTATTAGTGACTTGGAACAAGAAGTAGCAAATAGGACGAAATATAAGTGGTCGAAGTGCAAAGTTCTTGCGAACATGATGCATGAGAACTTTGCAGTATCGAAGTCGGTAACTTCGAAGCTAATTTTCACAGAGAAATTACGAAGTTAAGAAATCTTATCGTTTTAAAAAATACTCTTTTGTCAAGCGTATTTTTAAGATTATATCTTAAATACTTTGAAATTTTGAATTCTAAAAGATTTTAAAAAAATTATCGTCTTAGATTTATGCTTTATTGATCTGATTAATTAAACATAGAGTTTTAGAGAAAAATATTCAGTTTTTTTAATATTTAGATAGGAGGGTGTGATTATGAATATTTAAATAGTGGTAAAAATGGTAAAAATTAATTTTTATAGATATATTTATATCTTTTTTAAAATATGATAAATAAAAATTTGGTATATTTATTATAAACATCAATTTCATTTATCAATAATTTGTATATGATTTAACTAAAATATAGTTTTTCCTTTTTAATTTTATACAGAATGTTAATAATTCGTGGATCACTTTCAGAGAATCAATTATAAAAAAATTACTATACAAAAATTTCGAGATTTATTTATAACTCTCAAATAACATATAATAAATTCCTTATAACATTCTAAACCTAAATATATAAAATCATATCATATTCACGATAATATAATTTCCTTACTATACTGGATATAAATAAAATATATATATACATATATAAAAAGAAGAAAAATAGATAAAGAAAACTCACCAGACGACCCTTAACGATCTCTTTGATACCAGACACCAACTCTCCCAGGTATTCCTCTTCTCGTGGCCGAGATACCATTTGCAGGATACCTCCGCTGCCCAAAGGACGGAAACTGAGTTTATTGGGCGGTGGCAGTGAGGCCTGCTCTTGGGTGTCGGACAAATGAGAGCCAATCGGATAATTAACCGGTATCTGCTCGGACGGTGGGCTCTGAAGCGTGTATTTGTTAAACGTGACGCTCTTCGAGAGTTTCGAGTGGCGTGCCGCGTATCCCTCTATGGTCGGTGCCCTCATCAATTTCCTCAATTCGGCGGTGGCAGCCTCGCGGTCCGGCGTGCTCGTCGCCGAGGTCTCCGAGCTTCCGGTTCTACTTCCGGCCGACAATTTTTTCAGTATGCTCTTCAGGTTCCGCCTCTCCAGAGTCTCGTTCTCGGGCGATAGTTGCTCCGTCGGGGATATCGACGCCATTCGATTCTGTAATTGCATTTGTTGCGTTTCACCGGATGAAGAAAGAAATGGCGCGAATTTTGAATCTGTCGCCCGCTTCGGAAACGGGTTTCTTGCGGAATTTTGAAAAATTCCAAACCGATATCGACTCTGATGATTAGACTTTATTTTTAGACTTTTATTTTAGAATTTTGAGTGATCGTTTTTATACTTGTTGGAACGTGTTCTATAGTTTTCAATTCAAAATTGATAATCCAGATATTTGATTAGCATTTTGGATAATTTTAATATTAATAATCCAGTTATTGAATTTGATTGATATTTCATCTTAAAATTTTGGATTATCATTTTTATAATTCTTGGAAATTGATAATTGATATTCCACATAATTCCCCTGTTAGGATTAAAATAATTGTAATACCTTTCAACTTATAATTAACGAGATAAAAGTAAAATTGGAACCCGCTATACGTTGAAAGAATTTTGATTCGGTTGTCAATATTATTGACTGGTTCCGCCCGAATAGAACGAAGCGAGTAAATCAGGTGTGTATAACGCAGAAATTGAATGGCGGAACTTTACCATCCAACGATCGACCAACGTATCAACCAAGTTTCCCAGGAACTAATACCAACTATTAGCCAACTATATGCAGCATCGATATTCGAGCAATAACGTGTTGCGATCCAAAAGTCCCTAGGACTGGATTCGTATCTCGAATATCGCGTCATACCATCATCGTTACATTAATTTCCTATCAAGATTACCTTCGAACACTATTAATCTATCAACACACTAAATTTCATTAAAAGAAAAAAAAAAATTCTTCTTTAAAAATCTTCTTTCAAATTACCATTTTCCTCTCCCTTTCACTCTTCCCCCTTTAAACCCCAGCAAGCATACCTGATTAAATTTTTCCAATTTCCTGGCGTACTCGATGGCGCAAGCCTCCGAGTGACTTCTCGTCAAGTTCCCATCGAACTCGATCTCGTTGTTCTCCCCGCAATCCAAACTCGAGCTTCTCACCGCCTTCTCGAGTTCCGCCAACTTTTGCCTCTCGTTAAGTATCTTCAGTTTCTTGACGAACGGCAGGCCGCAATACTCGGGCGAAAGGTCGTCAACGGACGCGTACATCTTCGTCTGTTGCCTTATGTGGACCAAACTCTGCCTCAACTGCAGCCTCCTAGCCGGTGGGCTTCTCTGAGGCGAGTTCTCCTTATTTGTCAGCGAGGCGTCCTTCAACATCGCCCAAGAATTCTTCGCGTTCGACCCATTGCCAACTACGTTCTCCATTGCCACGTTCGACGTAATTGTCGGCGAACGCTTAACGCTCTGCTCCACCGCACTTTGTGCCGAGGATTGCCTCTGGATCGGTTTGACCGCTTGTCTCGACGGCTGTTCCTGCTGCTGTTGTTGCTGTTGCTGCTCCTCCTCCGGTATACTCGTGTTCTTCGGGAGCAGGGGTTCTTTGGTGGGCGCCTCCTTGTCCGCCTCCCTTGCCTCCTGATCGCTCTTCGCCTTCAACAGCAGAATCCTCTGGAGAAATGGCAAGTTGGGATTCATGGGGTTCTGCGCCTCCTGCTGGCCCGGTTGCTGTTGCTCGGGCGCGTGAGCTTGGGTCTCCATCAGGTTTCGACGCTCTTCCCTCTCCTCCTTCTCCTTCAGCAGCCTCAGCCTGGCCAGCAATGGCAAGCCCGCGCCCAAAGGGGAAACAGGCGCCTCCTGAACGCTCGAGGCCGACGGGTGGTCCTGGCCGTCGTCCACCTTTTGCTGCCGTTTCAACGCGGGCCCCTTCGGGGTCAACGGTTGCAGCTCGAGGCTCTCCTCGGGCCTCGTGTTCCGCCTGCTCTTCCTCAACGCGTTTTTCAACCCTTTCACGTCGCTCTTCAGCTTGTCCACGATACGTTTCCCGGTGCTGTTGTCGGACGAGTCGTGGCCGGGGGACGTCGGCTGACGGGACGCCCTGGCAACCTTCTGCGCCTCCATCAAACGCTTCCTCCCGAGATTTTGCAGGATCTCTTGGGCCTCTGGGTAATCTTTCATGGCCGCCAACACGTCCTCGCGGGAGAGGCTGAACAGCTCCGAGTAACCCACCGAGCGAACGTCCGCTGTGCGCCTTTAATTTCGAGATAATAATGATTTATCGAATTTTTGAATCTAAAATGTAGCTTGGGATTGAAAATTATATACGTTTTATTTTTTATTATTTTTGTATTTTTGTTATTTCTTTTCTTGTTTCGTATGTTGAATTTTTTTAGGAGATTTTTAAAGGGACTCGGTCGGTATTACAGTTTTTAGCGAGTAGCTAGGGATCCCTAAATGATCGGAGTACTATTCCATTGTGTTACTTGGTATAAATTATTCAATATTGATAATTTTGACGATGAATTCGTGAAATTGGTGTTTTTAACAAGTAATAGAACAATGATTTTTCAATAATATTACGTTAGACAATGATGCAACGAATTTCGTATATATATCAATTATTCCATAATATATAATTCCATGATTTTGTTTCTACTTTAAATTCATTATATTATTAATTTTTGTAATTCAGTTAAGCTCACTTCAAACAACTTCGAAGTTCAAGAAAGTTCGTCTCCGGTTCGTGTCTTCGTGTAGAAACTAAAAAGAGAATTAATTGTAAAATTAAAATAATTGTATTTTCCTAAAAAAAAAAAAATAAATAATGAACTTTCGTTAAATTTATGAACTGAATTGTCAAAATAAATTATAGATAAAGAATAGATGAATATCCAGTAATTTTTAATTATAAAATTCTAAAAATTTGAGCAACAATATTCAATATAATTATTGGAATAATAAGATTTTTCGATTTCGTATTATTTCATATTTCTGCTTTCGCCCGAGAAACTTCGAAAATCGAAGCGAAACGAAATTTGAGACAAGAGTTCAGAGATAGTGAATGACGAAACAAGAAAGTAGGACGAGTTATATACATGTCAGGGTTAGAAGGCGAGGAAAATAAAAAGCGGACAAAGTTGAGGGAAGGTTTTATCGATTGCAGTTTTCGACTGTTGCCGCATTTTCGTCCAGCCAGATATTTCAACCAGAGACCAATCCTTCTCCAACAAATTTTTCACTGCTTGGATTCGTGTATTTAAGTAAATGTATCAATTTATGCTCGATAAATTTTAAAACTCGGGACATGGATTATTCGTTGGACGGAGTAACGAATCCAAAGTATAGAGAGTTTTCTTAAAATTTTTCTTTACGAATGTTATTCCAAAATAATATAAATTTTGTATTTCTCGATTAAATTTTAATTCATTTCAAAAGCTGAAATATTAGAATAACGATCATGTTACTTAATGTTGATTAAACAGATTGATTTTCAATATCGAAATTATTCATTCCATTATAAATTCGCTCGAAATCATACCAGTCTGTTTGTTTAAATATTTCATATTAATTGTTATTGATATATGTGAATATCTGTTTCATTATAATTTGCACGATCATTCGTTAAAATCTGATAATTATATATATATATATTTCACGTTTAATGTTATATATTTTATACGTACATAGGATAACATTTTTTCGAAATGATTTAAAATAAGAAAATTTCGAAATAGGATACTTCAAGTTACTTACTTGTTTAATCCGTCCAGATTAAGAATTCCAATTTCACCGAAAAAGTCCCCAGCTTCCATGGTTGTTAAAACTCTTCCCGTTTCACTAATCACCTCTAAAATCCCGTCTGCTATTATGAACATTTCCCTAGCCACTTCCCCCTTTCGACATATCGAGTCGCCAGGCGTGAATATATAAGCTTTCATTTTTAACACTAGATCGTGAAGAAACTCGGGTTGGCACTCCTGCAAACATAGGGAAAAGAACGGTATGAATTGGTTCATTGAAATCATCAATAATGAATAAATGAAAAATTTAAAAGAATCTCGGCGAAAACAGACGTTGTAGAATAATTTCAAAACATTAAAACAAAGATAAAAGTTGATAAAATTACAAAAAAAGGCTTATATATTTTTCGAGTTATAAATGTTTCGATTTTATATTCGAAACGCCTGTATTTAGGCAACCTGTTAAACGGTCTAGCGATCAGCTGATCGAACGAACGGTTGTCTACACACAGGCGCTCTTCGTGAAAAATTTAATTCCACACATGTAACTTAGAAAATATATTTTATTCAACAATTTTTTAAATACCTATCTGTCTTTTACCTTAGCATATATATATATATATAATTAATTCTTTCCAATATCCTATAATAATAGTTTTTAATTTACGAATCGTTATTATTCCTAAGACATTCTACAGCTTTAAAATTCTTGTTTTTTAAAATTCTTGCTTATCTTATATAAAAAAAAGGAGAAGTTATTCAAACAGAACAAAACAAATCAGTCAAAGAAGATCGAAGAACACTATACAATAATATTTTCATCAAACTGTTATCCACACGTTTTAAATATCCATTGTGCACAACTTTCTTAATAAAATCTTAAAAATTATCTATCGTTGCTAAAAAAAAAAAAAAAAAAAAACAGAGATCAAATGACACATCGGTATCGTAAAATATTTGTTACTCGGTGTAACGTAACGATTTCCTTTTGTCCATTCGGTTTACAATAGACTTCGTTAAAATACGATCGTATTTACACAAGATCGCATGAGTGCACAGTGTACCGTGGACGATATGGTAATGAAAGGTACGTTAAAGGCTTCATCGAAGCGGACACGGTAACGGCAATTAAAAGTCACATAAATGCACCAATTACCGGGCAATTGTAATTACCGGTTGTAAAAAAATTCTTCTCCTCTGTTCCCTTACGGTTTTTACCTGGGAGTCGCGTGTTTGTCGGCAACACACGATTGTAGTTGGATTTTCATCGCACGATTGAGGTGTACGTTTTATCGTGGACCGTGAAAGAATAACTTTGCATTTATTCCTGGGAAATAATATCCGTTAAACAATTATTTTCTTTTAAAAAATTTTTTAAAAAATTTCTTTATTTTATATATATATATATATATATATATTTTGGAAAAAAATTGGAAATTAGAATTTCTTCATTTTAGAGATTATTGTCCCCATTTTGTAAAATTATTTTTCCCTCATTATTTAATTTTTCACTCAAGAAAATGAATCATGAATGGGAATTATCTTTGAGTTTATTTTTGAGGATATATATTTGATAACTAAATTCTTTTTAACATTGTTTCGAGTTGGACAAATTTGATTTAATTATTATCATTATAATGAAGGTTATGGATAGAATATATTCACGCATGTTAGTAGAATCGCATACGCAAAACGACTGAAATTAGCATCCCTCTTATCGATTCCTTGAGGACGACCTTGCGGTTTCTGCTCTCGCACAGGATATCGAGAGGAGGGTGAATATTAACCGATGCTTGTCGTCTTTAAACGCGTACAGAGACGCGTTCGTGCGTGCTTATCTATAAACGTAAATAAATATCGGGAGAAACGGGAGGATGTGACGTAATTCATTCAAACACTCTGCCCTTTCGTTTCCCTTCCTCATTCCTTTCGTGCTCTTGTTTTTTAAAATTCTTGCTTATTTTATATAGAAAAAAAAAGAGAAGTTACTCAAACATAACAAAACAAATCACTGAAAGAAGATCGAAGAACATTATACAATAATATTTTTATCAAATTGTTATCCATTGTGCACAACTTTCTTATTCCTGGAAATTTCCTTCCATCGAATTTTATTTACGCAATTCCTATTTGAATTGTCATTTTTTTTTTTTTTTTTTTTACAATTACTCAAAATTTTCTGAGACAAACGTCATTTTTTTTTTCCCTAAAAAAGTAACTAAATTTAATTTTAAAAAAATCACCTATTACCATCTCTACTTTTAAAATAATTTAAAAATTAAATAGATATAACATTCTTCATTTAATAAAAGCAATTCTTTTCAATATTTGTTCATTTCTTTCATTTTCTTTCGTGAAAAAGTGATCCCGTCTCGTAATCTTCCAACGAGCAACACATGCTCCTCGAAATCGGCTTCGAATAATGGAAATTTCACGAGATATTATATTTCCACGATCTATGAAGACCTTCCCGTGAAATCTTCTCTCTCCTTTACCGCATTGAGGAAGGGATGCACTCGTGACAAACGGATGCAAAATGTGCTCGAGGATAGGAGGTCTTGCGCCGCCACAATGTCAATGTGTTCATCGAATCTGAAACGATTCTTTCGATGCGTATTAAAAGATTATTTTATTTGAAATGCTCAATGTGTTGAACAAATTCACTGGAAATGGAATAAGACAGGATATTTGAATAAAAAGAATAATCGAATAATTGTTTAACGTTGAGTAAGATTTTAAGGAAATTTTGTATGTAAAAAGCACGAAAGAAAATTAAATTAAATATAATATTTATCTTTCGAATCGTTCTTAAATTCTTCTTCTAAATTGTAATTAATATATCTCGAGGAATTAATTCAATGAAAAAATAATTCATTTGCGATTCGCATGAAAAATAAAATTACACTGTTTATCTATAAAAGTAGAAATAAATAATAAATTCTTTATTTGGAAATATTCGGTAATAGGCAAAATAACTGTAATTAAATTTCCGTGGTAGATACAAGGCAAACTTCGTCGTGATAGAATAGAATTACGAAGTAAAACTCATTTTAACTGGAACTATAATTTCACACTGAGATGATTCCATTATTATTTCGTGACTTCGAACTGTTTTTAATTATTCGGAATTTCTAATTCCATAACAATAATATTAACAGTACATTTTAAAATTGAATTATATATCGATTAAGAATAAATCGCGACAAAGATGGATTTATTCCCCGAATTTTCCACGTGTATCGTTGTTATTATTAGTTTTGATAAAATTAAATTCACTCTTACGCAAAGAGCGAGCTTCCAATCAATCCATTTCCGCTCGAAATCAGGATAACTTGTATCTTTTGTGGCCTAAAATTAGTTTGAGTCGCGTTGCTTATTTTAAGCTCGGTTGCTTAGGCAAAATGAATTTTCCAAGAGGAATTATTTAGAAGGAATACACGTAAATAGTGAAGAATTTTATTTACGCGTGGAGATTTAATCTGATCATCTCTTTATAAATATGATTTTGATTTTGTAACGTTTGGTCGATATTTAAAGAAAAAAATTTAATTTATTTATCTTGAATTTGTGCGCCATGTAAATTTTTGTATAAAAAAATTAATCTTTATCACTTTGGATTAAAGGTTTTTTAACTTTGAAGAAAAAATTAGAAATAATGATATCAATTTTTTTTTTTTTTTTTTAAAATTCTTTCATTGGCGAGTTTATCGTCGATGAAAATGATTCAAAATTGATATTCATAGATACGTGAAAATGTTCATTAACAGTGGCCAATAACAGAAATAAAAATAACCTGTTTTGCAAACAATATGAAATTATTCACTGTTGAATATTTATGCATACCGTGCCACCGATTCGTTAAAAACACATTCAATGCAATGAAATATGCAATGCACGATTCTCTGGACAATATGCGATATTCTTTATTCTTTTCCAAATGGAACTTCATACATAATTCTTCGTAAACTATTAAAAAAAAAAAAAAAAAAAAAAAAATACGAATATTTCTTTTCGATTAATTTGTTACGCTTTCATTCATTCATATATCTCTTAATAAAATGCAAATTTCAAAAAATTTTAATTGAAGAAAAAATCCTTATTACTTTAAAATAAATTTAAAATTGAACGAATAAATATTTATTTATTTTTCAAATAGAGCATATTTTATTGTTATCTAATAAAAATTTTTTTCTCCGCGAACTTAACTCCTATTTATTTTCATCGAGTTTATGGACCGAAAGAGCGAGGACAGTTCTTTAAAGCGGACAGTTTCAACTGTTGCAGCAAAGACATCGTAAATCCTTTCTCCTTTCTTCTTTCTCCATTTCGTAAATAATGGCTCCGTTGGTAAAACAGGTTCGATCACAATAAGCAAAGCGTCTAACGCGTTTCAACGAACGTTTCGGTTACTCGATTTACCACGCTCGAACGGCTATTTTTTTCCCCCTCCCCATGAAATCTGATAACGTAACGATATAAGCCAGCGAATATCGCGTTTCGTTCCATTCGGAGAACAAATTTTTTTCCAACGGGACGTTGCTCGATCCTCTGTGGGATTACCGAACAAAAAGTCTTTGCTCCCTTTGTCGTGGACCATAATGGATTATCACAGGCGAAAAGTTTCACGATCTCTATCTTTTATCTGCGAGTTTCGCAATTTGTGACACTTTTTTTTTTTTTTAAATTTTCGAAAGTTTTATCTTATCGAATATTTTTTTTTTTTTTAAATCTTTTATAGTCGCTCGTTTGATTCTAGTTGTATTGGAATTTGAGGAAATTTCGAAGTAACGAAATTAACTTTTTATCATTTATTTGAGATTTGATTATTCACATATGAAAGTAATATACGTATTATTATTATTTTTTCAACAATTTCCAATTTAAATTTTTTAATTATTCGTCGAATAATTAATAAAACAGTTATATTTTTCATTAATTAAATCAAAATTATTCGTATGATAACGTTCGGCTAACATCGGGAAGTTTCGGGTGAAATCGAGTAATCGCGGTTTAAGCAATGAATTATATCTAGTATTACAGTAGAGCCTCGAGTCTCCGCTATATTTTTAATCCATTTAAATTTAACATTATTATCCGTGTTAATATAAAAAATATTTTTGAAATAATTATCATATTTTTGATAATAATTGCTGTTGAATTTTAATTTCACAAAGAACGTAACACCGTACAATTACACCGTAAAATTTGATATTTCCCACGCACGTACCAACCTCATTCTTATTCACTCGAAATAGTTGCGCAATTTTATGTCGAGTTTACAACTAGAACGAGCAAAAACATCTTTCCTCTACGGAATATTAATAGTAAAATAATAATAATAATAATAATGAAATATTAATAATAAAATAAATTTAATTTCATATTTTATTAATCTATTAAAAATTCTTCTCCTCTCACCCAAGAATATATCTAATCTAAGATTACGTCTATCATTTAATCCTATTCGTTCCATTGAGATCGCTTTAAAGTATCTTCTCCACGATAGTGCAGATTAGAAACACTGGAAGGCTTGGATTAATTTTACCCTTCGCTGAAATCTTATTTCTCGATAAAGCGTTACACTCATTGTTTCTCATTACCTTTCACTAAATAACACGTTGATTGCATTCTCTTAGGCAGAAGAATTTCTCTTTCGTGTACTTTTTACCCCAGAAACGTTTTTTTTTTAAATATCGAAAATTAATAAAACGTATCAACAACGTATCAATTTTTCTTTCCAATTTTTCAAATGGAACTTAATATTTTTTATTCATCCAAATGAATTAATCCAGTTAAAATTTTGCACAAACTGTTAACAATATTGTTCACTAATTTCAATTGCGCAATATAATCCTTAAAAAAAATTTAATCTGTATAAAATTTTTCAACCAGATATCTCGGTTAATTAAGATAATCCCCGAATAATCAGATTCCTCGCGATATTTGATTCGGCTCGTATTAAAACAGACTTTTGTCAAAGTCCCGTATCTCCTTAATTCCGATGCATCTCTTTTGAAATTCTAATTCCTTTCCCTGCAAGATGGGAAGCTCTGCTTTCGTTCTCTCGACTATTCGAAAGATTACTTACAGATTTATATATCTTGGACAGATATTAATGCTTCGGTTAATCATTAATCAATCTCTTAATTTTTCTTTCTTAATTTAATTTTTTTTTAAGAAATAGTTTCCACGAATTTTAAATTAATTCTTTTGATAAATTAGAAAATATATATATTTTATTTTTACATTTAATACAAATATACGATTATATTTGAATTTTTATTTTCAAATATAAATAACGAATAGTAAATTATTATACAGTGATAATCAAATATATAAATCGAAAGATCGAATATTTCCTCTTTTTTCTTTCTTTTCTTTCATTTTTTTTTTTTTTCTTCCTCCAATATGGCGAAGTTTCAGAATCCATATAAACTCGAATCCACAACTTATTCCTCTCGATCTTTTCCTTTTATTTTCCCATCTTTCTCTTCCAAGTTTCAAAGAAAGAGTTGTCCACCATCGGGAGAAAATTCCTGCATCGTTTCCAATCCAAGTTTTATCACGTTATACGCTCGAAGAAATACTCTCGAAAATCCGATAAAAAAATAAATAATGAAAAATTGTAAAATCGATAAATCGCGAGGAGGAAATTTTTTTTTTCAAGAATTATTTTCGAAAATTTTGGGGGAAAAAAAAATTAGAAGAAAATCACCACTCGAAAGGGAAACGAGACGATTGTATTCGTATGTTTGACGTACAATGTAAGCGAGATGAGAAGTGAAATCAAAGGGCAGATGTATCTGGTACGTGAGACGTTAATTGCATCAGTGGCTGGCACGAGACGATTGAATTCGTGATCTGTCGTTGCCCAAGGCTGAATAGATTTCACGTTAAATCGATTTCACAGCGAGGCAAGTTTGTTGTTTGAGTCACAGCTCGACAATCATACTACTTCTACATTGATTTCCTTTTTTCTTTCACCTCGAATTTATACAACCGATCTTCTTCCTTGTCTGCCTTTTATAATTTTCGATTACTCTTTTCGTTTCGTTTCTTAATAATTATTTATTACGAGCGAATAAAAATGATATAATTTTGAATAACTGCAGAGGGAATATATTGAACGGATTTGTATTTACTTGAAAGGAATTATAATCATCAAGTGGCTGATACGTTTTTATTGTTTCTTTTTTTTATTATTATTGTCAATATATTCTATTTTACGAGATTATTGTATATTGTTCGAATAATTATTTCACGACAATCGAAATAAATTAAAAATAAAATTATACACAATATTACGATAATAAAATTATTAAATGTAACAAAAGAGTAACAATTTTTCACGATAATTTTAATATTAAGATTTAACGAGACGATAAACTTTTTTTAAGAAATTTAAATTTTCTTATCGATGTCAAAATTTTTATCACGTTTTTTTTTTTTTTTGAATGATTTAAAAACTGAAATTTAAAAAATCGAGTACTGTTTTTTAGTATCGTGCAATTTAAAATGATACAAAATTTTGGAGGGATTCAAATTTGTTGTACCAATAGTATGATAATAAATAGTAAATTTTAGGTTATTTAATAGGATATTTTTATAGTTTATCATCCTATTGTTAACGTATTTCGAACATTGCATTGCATTTTTCATCGTTTCCGGAAACGATTCTCGACCACTTTCATAGAGACATCCGCAGACATCACGTGAATATCACTCGAATCACTTGATGGGTTTGAATAATTGCTCTCTAATATTCGATCTCGAATATCTGGATCAGACATTAATTGGAGTTCAGGAATGCAGCGAAGTAACACGTTTTGATTAAAATTGATGGCCAATCGTGTTATCTATATGAGCTATAAATTATAATCTCGGTTAACAAGCGAGTTACACGGATAATTAGTTTCCATCATTACTTATTTTGATGACAAAAATTTTAAAATATATTTTTTTTTCTACGATATTTCACTTATTTATTTTAGAAATCTCGAGTTTATTTTTACTTTCATTTCCTTATCATTGTTTTTATTAGAAAATAAAAAAATTCCTTTTCAATTTTCAAGAGTTTTTTATTCATTTGTATCTCTGTACAATCAACTTAGAAACTTTTCGACAATTAATTTAAAGAATCTTACAATATCGCATTTTTTTTTTTTTTAAGTTCATTTTTTGGTTTGTTTATATAGATACGTCGAAAAAGTGAAAAGTTTTTATTAATCCTCTAAGTTCTCTTTATGCTCGTAATTTTTCATTCCAGATGCCTTTGATTTAAAGAAGTTTTTACAAGTTCGTAACTTTAGAAGCGAATACTAAAATTTCTTCATTCACCTTTAAATTTTCACCCCATGATAAATCGAACTGATAAAATTAACGTTCTTCTTTTCTCTCGCGAGATATGTTTTCGAAAGTTAAAACGTTATAATAAAGTTTCCCTTTTGTTGCATCGAATCGTTCCTCTGAAGAATACGTTTTATTTCTTATTTCAAATAAACATTAAAACTTCGATCCTTTTCTTTCTTATTTTTTTTTATTGATTTCCAACGTGTTATTCCATTAATATTAAGAGAAAAAATTTCTCTAAAAAATATTTAATACAATAAAAATTCATCACTTTTCCTAAAACAAAGTTGATTCAACGAATAATAGCTTATTAAATCGAATGGTAGCTAAAAATTAAATTGGAGCCGCCTGTACGCAGGCAACCAATCCAGCACAGCTGATTGGACGGCCAGGTTGCCTATATACAGGCGTCCAATTAATTTTTTTTTTTTATTATTCAACATCTTTGCGTGTTAATTTTTGTTTTTACGTACAATCGATCTAATAAGTATCCTACACGTATTTTAAAATATTTTAAACATAGAAATAAAATATAAAAATATAAATATACGAAAAAAATTAGATCGAAAATTTCTATATTTTTTATTCGACTTAAATAAAATTAAGAACGAAAATCAAATTTTAAGCGAACAAGGACAAGAACGAAAATTAATCTCATTGAAACATAAACATAAATATTTTCTTTTTGATTAAAACTATCCCATTAAAAAACCGAGCGATAAAACGCAACGATGAAAGTGACGAAAGGCAAGAGACAATTTACGAGATAAGAACTTCTCTTTTTCGGATCTCGTTATTCTTTCGCTCGTGCTTTCGAGTACGGAACGCATTATACTTGCAAACCTTGCTTACACGTACAACCGAACAGAAGCGGTTGTATCTTCGGCTATATTATGACCCATAAAAAGAGAGTACAAGTGCGAACTCTTGTTCCCTCGTTACTCTAAGAAACTTTTATTACCGCATTGACGAAGGGAAATGTAGCTTTGTTCTTCGTGAACAATTATTATCTTATCTTCTAATCTCTCCCTCTCCTTTAAATTCTACGCTTCTTCGATTCTTAAATTCTCAATTAAGAAAGCAGTGATGTTAGATATTTTAACAAATTGTACAATTTATGGAATTTATGATGGAAAATTTTTGTAAAGTTTTTTTTTTTTTTTTATAAAGTCCTTATCAAAAGATTCAACAAGTTGAGAATATTTTTTAAAATTGTTAATCAGAGATTGAAGAAAAAATTTTGAAATTTTATCCTTTGTGTTTTAATTTTCTTTTTTCTTTTTAAACAAACTCATTATTGTTTCCATTTGTTTGATTATAAATATTATAACTTTGCACGTGTACGTTTACTCTTGATATTATTGTATACATTATAAATATTAATTATACAAGCAATGCGTTGTACTATTAATAGTATTTTTTTTTTCTTGTTAAATACGTGTGGGAGTTGTGTGTCCCTGTATTATTAAAGAATAAATATTATATACGATTATTCTTAATTTTTTTCGTCATAATTCATTCAAAAATATTTTTACAATTTTCTTTAAAAATTAAAAATTAAAAATATCCATAATTCTCTATGGGAAGAAGGGGAAGAGGGAATCGTCTCTTGAAGAATAATTGCATCCAAGATTTAAAATGACCATCCTATATCCTGTTGAATTTTAACTTCAATTATAAATCAAGTTAACTATCGATCACTCGATCAAAGATTAAAGAATTGTAATCGATAAATGAATAACTTTAAAATCTATCTAACAATCGACATTTTGCATTTCAATTTCTCAGAAAACAAAAAAACACTCAATTTTCCCCGAGCATCGTTGGTTTTTATCGCGACGTTCTCAGAAACGATGGATTAAAAGTACCTACCCATTCCCCCCTTCCCTTTTTTTACGAGGGTACATCGTTTCTTCAGACTAGGTGCTATAATTCTCGAATGTTTCTTTCATGATTATACGTAACATAAACACGTTTCTTCATCTACCTGTAAATTTTCAATTTATCTAATAAGTGAAAATTATAATATCATATCGATATTAATACAGGATGTTAATATATTCGTAAGAATATTTTCGAGATCGGAATAAATACGGAAAATCGATATACTTTTTGTATAGAAATGTTGGTTGATTTACGGGTTACGAGGTTTGCGTTAGTCGAAGCGAGACGGAGATACGGAGAGAAATGGTGGTGCGACAAAGAAAGAGCTGTCTCGCACAAATTGTTTTTTTTATAGAAATAAATCTTAATCGAAATTTTTGTATGCTAATTTTTTGACTTTTTATCGATTCTCCAAAAAGTATTCCATGGATAAATGGAATGAAAAAAAAGAGAGATTTATATATTGTTGTATTAAATATTAAATATAATAGATAACTCGTGGATGGAGTGAGTGTACATCATAAAAAAGAAAAAAAGAAAAAGATAAATTTGTTCTCGAAAAAGTAGAATTTCTTCTCTCTCTTTTTTGAATGTGTAGTCGAGCTACATTTTTATGTATGTATTTTTTTAAATCATTTATATCAAAAGTATGGCTTGTATTTCTGACGAAATAGACCATCCATTAACTTTTGTATTTTTATATTTTTAATACGAGAACGACCGTAAAACGGAGAGTAGAAATATTTCTTTTTATTTTTTAATGGAAAATATTATGAAGATTAAGAACTTTGATATGATTCAGAATTTATACTGCATAATTATTTTTCTTAATTTGAATGTGATTCAAAAAGAATATAATATTAAAAAAGTATTAAAAATATTAAAATAAAAATTAAAAACGATTATTTTCTTTTATAAATGAAATTTATCGGAAAATCATTTGATACGGTTTAAAAGTCCAATAAATAGGACTTTGATGCCTTTTTGTTGAAGATATCATCAGCGCCCTTTCGCCATATAGCTGGTTCATAGAAAGACGAGGATAAAATAAGAAGATATTTCAACTGGAGAGAATGGTATCTCATATCTTTTTGTTCCTATTTCAATGTCTTTATTTTCTTTGCCTCTCTCTATTATCACCACCATATTGACAATAATCGATAGGAAAGATATATAATATATAGCTCAATTTATACGTATTATCTATCTATTCAGATATATGAAAAAAAGTATCTGAGAAGCAGATGTAAAATTTAAGTAATGATAAATATTATATGAATATGAATATAATATTCATATAATATTCAATATTCAGAAAGTGAAGAAAAAATTATAATCAATAAGTTCTATTATATACTGCATATTGAATATATAAGTAATTTTTAAATATATTGCATTAATAGTAATAAATAGTGTATCAAGAGTGTACAATTTTGCTCGAGATTTGAAAATCCGAATTTCGAGTCAGTACGGAAAAATTCGGGCAAAATCGGATAGAATCGGATGGGATCGGATGATATCGGGCGACTTCGATAGTTTTCGGGATTTTAATATTATTTCAAACTACAAGCTCGGATGTACTTTTTGTACATTGTAATTTAATTTTCAACAATTTGAGGTTAATAATTCATTCGATTAATTGATCGAAAGTTGTGTATTTTTTTTCGTTTATTTTCTGTGTATAAAGAAATATAGATACTCGTTTGACGGAAATAATTTCAAGAAATGATGAAGATGATATTGCATCTAATAGGTTAGATTAAAATATCATACGCATTAATGATTTCATCGATTCGAAAATTTAAATATATAAAAAAATTCTTGAACTATGTAAGTTTATATAAGTTATTCATTAACTTTTCATTCAATAATGCATATTTTTATTAAATTAATATAAATGTTGTTTCAATAATATTAGCGATAATATTTAATATATATTATAATTGCAATTGTAATTAAAGTAACTAATTCGATAATTTAACATATTTATCGTTGGAATGTCATTTCGATTTGGATAAAATCGACGATGAAATACGTAAAGACCTTATCGATCACGTTTAATGGCAATTCCAGTTCAATTCGGTATGTTCAAGCATGAATTCTCATACGACCCGACACGACTCGAGGGCAACTGATCTTCTAATGGGGCTAGCTCCCAAATTGCTTATAGTTGATGTTGAGATCGAATGGCTACTCGAATCAAGCATATATCCATGAAATTATTGTTATTAACGTTTATCGCGAAATATCGATATTTTTAAAATTTAAACCAATTATTTCGTTATAAATATTTATAATTCTTCATTCCCTTGATTCATTTATTAAATTTCATATAAATATTTCGATAATTTTATTTTATTTTTTTCGAAGAAACAAAAATATTTATTTCAAAATCTATAGTTTATAATAAAAATTAAAATTATACTCAAGATTAAAAATTTGAATTAAATTTGATGATAATGTTGATAAAATGATAACGATAAAATCAGTCTCTGAAACAATTTAACTTAACACAAGGGGTGTATCTTCTTGAAACATTTTTCCAACTAAATATAGGTTAGTTAATGTTTCGTGTTAAACAAACAAGCCTTACTTCCTATGTATTATATTAGCAAACAATGGTTCAATTGACCTATTGTTAACTTGTATGGTAAACAAGCATAACAAGATTGAACCCTTAACAATATAATCTCAATAATAAATAAATCTTTTTAACTGTAAAATAAAAACAGTTTCTTAAATTACATTAAAAAACAAGTTTTTGGTACTTTATGAACCATTCATTGATTCTTTTTATCATTGAAAAAATTAAATCTAGCTGTATTTTGCGTATAGAATACATAACTCTTCTATAATTATTAACCTTATAATTTAAGCGTTTATAATTTATATTATCAGCTTGAGAAACTTCATAAGGGTGTTCATAAGGGATGAAAATAATCTCCAATGTTGATAATTAAAAGATCTAACGATTTTAAGGATTTTCAAATTTCAAATCTTATAATAAGCTTTAAAGAATATATTTGATAATTAATATATTTTGGTAATTTATACTTTCCTTTTAAACATTTTTAACAATTTAAATAGCAGAAACAAAAGCTAAATATTGAATAGAAATCAATAGTCACGTTGGAATCCCCCTTTATATAGGATTATTTCTACTATTTCTAAGAGAAACGAGGGAATTTACTAATAATTCAAGCAATCATCGCATTCCTTTTCCCACTATAGTTCAACGTTTTGATTAAAAATGCTTTCCTTGAAATTGAAAGCCATACTACAAAACCTTGTCCGGCTGAAGAATTATTTATTCAAGTCATCGATCCATCGAATAAATCTTATGGTAATATAAATTAACAGTCCCAAATGTTTTGTTTATAATATCACACAATATTTCAAAATAAATGACATTACAAAGAAAATAATTAGAATTTTTTTAACTGTTAAAAGTCACGAAATGAATTATCTTTTCTATAATATTTAAATTAAATTATTTTTTAATTACAAGTTTAAATCAATAATATCTTTTACAAGCCAAGAATGTGAAAATATTAGAACTAATAATACCTTTTTAATGTAATAAGAGAAAGAGAAATGTCTTAGAACAATTATCCTATATAGATTAACAACTGATAAACAATAAATAACAAGCACAACGTGTACATAATTCACTCACCATCCAAACAAAATATTACACTTATTTGAAATCAAATTCGGCAAGACCTCACCTGAAATATGGTGACTTTTTTCAATACGGACAGATTCACATGCAGCGCCAATTCGGTCTTCAATTTGTCAGGTAACAATCCGAGAGCGGTGTTGATGTCACCTCCACCCTGTATCCTACCCCTGGACCAGCTGTAGTCGTACCACCTCAGCACCCTCCTCTTCATCCCGCCCGGTACTTTATGGTGTCTCATATATGTCTTTGCACCGTCCAACAGTCTCTCGAATTCCAGCCGATTCGCGTTCCGGTTGGTAATCACGTTTCCAACTTGACCGACGATCGTCGCGAATATGAAGACGCCGATCAGGTAGCTCACTATCGTGAAGACGTACCTACGGATCAGGAAGCGAGAAAAAGAGCCGATCAGTCCAAGGAGGATGTGATCAGTGTCCTCGGTTCATGGACGAGCGGCCCCCGCCGGAGCCTTTCTCCTTTCTCTCTTTTTTTTTTTTATATTCTCCCTATATTCTCCTCCCTTATCTCCTCTTTCTCTTCGTTCTTTCTTACTCCTTTACCTTTCTTCCCTTTCTAGCCTCTCTCTCTTTTTCTCTCTCTCTCTGTAGCACACGTTCGACACACTGCTCTATCTATTCTCATGACATTCACACTAGAGATGATGATTTTCCTATATGCATTGAAATGTATATCACGATTGTTATTTGAAATTGTGAATTTTAATACAGGTGTATCGAAATATTCGAGTTTAATTTATATTTATGTTTTATTTCATTGTGTAATTATTGGGATATAATGGATATTTAAAAAAATTGATAAAAATAATTTGTAAAATTAAAAAGGATTATTAAGATTTTCTTGCAAGTGATAATAATATGACTCTATTTTTTTTAGTAATTTTATTACTTTTCACGTGACACTTGTTACACGTCATTGTTATGTATTCATTATCATATGCATATTATCAAATCAAAAACAAAATAGACGATTTCTTGAATAAGCTTCATTAATTCATTTGTTTGTTATTATCTGTAATCTAGAAAATCATATTTACATTGCAAATTACTTGTGTAAATGTACTTAAATATTCATTAATAATCACAGAGAACAGAATATGAATATATTAACATAATATACTTGTAAATATATATTTCGATACTTGTATAAAAAAATTCGTATGTTTGTATTAAAAAATATGTATTAGGCTAATGAAAATAAGCCACATGCTACTATACTATGATATCAGATAATTATGTCTTTTTTTCATCAACCTATACGTATATGTAAACTACAACATATATTGAAAATCTCTCATCAATATGTTCACATGTGCATACGTATATTCACGTACATACACATTTTCTTGCTCAGAAAAATTTTTAGGATTCGAAGATATGGCGACTTTTTACGAATACGAATTGCGGTAAGAATATTTTTCGAATTTCCTAAAGGAACTATCGAACAATTTCCTTTCATAAATTATTCATGAGGAATGCGACGAATCGGAAATTGAAATTTTTTTGTTTTTTATGTCAAACGTGAACATGTGCTTTGGAAAAAGCGAATTTTAACACTTTTTGACCTTTTAAAAGTCAGGTTTTATACTCGTTATCGATGATCTGATTATTTTTGTTACGTTCATTTGCAGAATTTCGAAAATTGATATTAAATTGATGTGTCGTTATTTATTTTTGAAAATAAAAATATAAATAATTTAAAAATTGCGTTTCTTTTAGAGTTTATAATGAAAAAGGGGGTTATTATTTTTTAAAATAAATTTATATAAGTTTTGATTAATTTCAATTTTATAAATTTAAAATATAATAGAAGTGAAAATAATGAATTGAAATTTCATTATTGATTTTTTGAATTTATTGAGATATTAATTATAATCATCTATCTATATTATATTCAAATAAATATTATAAATCTGTAATTCAAAAAAAAAAAAAGATCAGATAAATAATTTCTCAAATATGATAAATTTGATTCTGATCAATTTTAAATAAAACCAAATTAATTTTCTTTTAACGATTTGTCACTTCTATCCCTTTACACCTATCGCTTCCGGTTCACGAAGGACGAACATTTTTCTGAGCGATTCTTTTCCACCCTCATTTTCCTCCATTCTTGCATTTATATCATGCGATCACGTAACCGCTTCTCAGATGTGCTTCTAAGAATTTATATCATTCACGCACGTACACATATACAGGGGCAAAGAGGCAAGTTCGTGCATTTCTATCTCTCCAATTTTTTCTCCTTTCTCCTTTCTCTCTCTCTCTCTCTCTCTCTCTCTCTCTCTCTCTCTCTCTCTCTCTCTCTCTTCGTTCGTTCATTCTTTAACGAAAATTCTCATCCACCCACTTTCTCGCCTCCTTCCACCCCGGAATTCTCATACTTCCTGGAGCGTGTCCATGTTCTCTCAGACTCTGTCTCTACTTTTATACTTTTCAGCCATTCGTACTCCTCGTACTCCTTTCATTATCTTCAAGCCAGCTGAGGTTTTCTTTCTCGCGAATTCTCTAACACTGATAGATAAGGAAAGAAATTTTTTGGTTTCTTCGTGTTCATTGATATTTTTATACAACACCATTTCATTGGAAAGGTATCTTTAAAGGAAAGAATTTTTATCATTACAAATTCCTGCGCAAATTTCTTTTAGAAAAAAAAAAAAATCTAATATTTTTCGATCCCCCCATAAATTCCTAATTCTCTCTCTAAAAATATTCTATATCAAAAAAAAAATTTTTTTTCTCAAAAAATCGATAATTTCAATGAATACGATAAATATCTTCGAAGAAAGACAAGATAGATTTAAGATTATTCGAGATTTTCACAAGAACTCGGCAAACTGTCCTCAAGAATCTCCGGGTCAGGCCCTAAGGCTTAAGGTCAACGAGGAAAATTCGATTTGCGATTCGTTGGACTCTCGAGTTGACGGTAGATTAAATTTCACCCATACCACTTCCGGTCGTACCAACCGCCTTCTTACTCTGTATTCGCCCTCCTTCTCGAGCATGTGGGAGAGAGGGAGTACGCCAAAAACTCTCTGGTCATTAAGCGGTCGCGTCGTTAGGCGTGTTGCCAGATCTTGGAGAATTGGAAATGCAAGCTGGGTCAGCTGGGTAGAACCACGAAACGTCACTCAACGCGAAAAAAGAGAATATTTCCTCCTATTTTTTCTCTCTTTTTCTTTTTTTCTTTTCTTTTCTTTTCTTTTTTTTTTTTTTTTNTTTTTTTTTTTTTGAAGGAACGTCACGCTTCGACTCTTCGTGTATCTTAATGATCGCGTAGAGAGAATCGCGTGGACTGGAAACGTGGAAGCTATCAATTTACCAAGGTAGACACTTTCTCTCTTTCTCTCTCTTGGCATGGTGAAAAATTAGTTCGCAGCACGTCGTGCCTCGGAAAGACACTGTTCTCACCCGTGATTAAATTGTTCCGTTATTTAGCTTCGTGAGAAACGTGTGAAGTTAGGCAGTGGTGATTAATTCATTCTTGAATTTGTGTTATTTTAATTTTCTTTATATGTATATTGGCAGTAATAATATATTGTAATAATTTTTATATTATTATTAATAAAGAATTTATGGTATAAATATTAATAGGAACTTTATTTTTAGTTATATCAATAAATTTAGGTTATAAGAGTCTAACCTCACTTTTAGCCAAGTTCACAAATTCTTGGAATATATCATTTGGTTATTGTGTATTAAAATAATAACAAATGTTTAAAATTTTGAAGAAAATTGATAAATTTATGATATATGAATAGATGAAGAGATTTAATATTTTTATATTACTATTTAATTAAATTTTAATTAATTAGTACGAGTTAAAATTTGTTAAAATCAAACTTTTTTTATTTATTATATATGTGATATTTAATTTTTTTGCATTGCATTAAAAATTATATGAATACATAATATTAACATTTCGATCAAAATATTAATAAATTTGATAAATTCGACGTTGAATTTTCATTATCCATAATCTCTTAATCCATCATAATACCATTCCATCATTAATCTATCAAAAAGTCTTTCTCGAAACTGACAAGTTCTCTAAAACTTTTCCTACAGTTTCTACACTCATCCCTTCCTTGATTAATAAATCCAAGGGCAAAATAAATCATCAATAAATTTCCTTCCTGAACAATATTCCGTATCGACATAAAAATGTGATTACAGAGCAAAACAATGTCGGTCGAAGGCGTAATCCCACTTTTCCTTCTTATATCTAAACGATGAAAATTAAACTCGGAATAGCCAAGTTTCTATTCCGTTCAATTTATGACACAATATCCTGGACCTTGACCGTAGCCTAATCTCCAACGTCTACGAGATTCTCGATATTTTAATCAAAGCAATTTCCTCGGTTTCATTTCTCTGAAATTATTTTTCCAAGTGGTGGAGGCGAAGAGGCTCGAAAGTAAGAAACCTCTCGAAGTGGCTTCCGCGTTCCGCGAGGTTAAGAGGTGAGATTTAAATTCTCAGGGGATCGACCTTTTCTTCTGTTCTCAATTCATCCTAATCTTTCTTGGCGTGAAGTATCGTGTCCTTTCAATGGGTTGAATGATTTTGAACAGACAGTTTTTGGAATTTTAATTTTGTCATAATTTTTGAATTTTTGTGATTTGATCTCTTGATTTGTTGAAACCTAACCTAATTTAATTTCTCTTTCTTAATATTGAAATATTATTTAAGAATATCATTAATTTTGAAATCCAAGTATTACTATGTTCTTTGAATTTTCCAATTTTGATTTATTAAAAATCTAATTTGTTAATTTAATTTAGCTTAACCTAATTTTTCTTTCTTAGTGTTGAAATATTTTATTTAATGATTTTGAAGAGATAGTTTTAAAATTTTAATTCTATCATCGTATTTGAATTTCCACGAATTGAATTTCCAATATTGATTTATCAAATTTTAATTTATTAATTTAATCTAACTTTGATCTATCCTAATTTTTTTTCTTTTTAACTTGAAGAGATAATTTTGAAATTTTAATTCTGCCATAGTTTTCAAATTTCCATGAATCCAATCTTCATTCACCAAACTTTAAATTACTAACCTAACCTAACTTTTTTTCCTTAACATCATTTCGAAAAAAAAAATAGTTTTAGATTCAATTTACGATATACTTAATTCTAACCTAATTTTATAAGATCAATGGTCTGGAAATGAAACAATCCGGTATTGTATTTTCCTTATCTCTTTGTTCACGGATGGCACAATGCGATCGACAATGTGTCACGTGACGTGTTATTAATTCTCGCGTAGAGTGGGGGTGAACACTTGCGCGGGAAAATTCGATTTCCTTGGAAATTGCATCGGTTGTTGGACGGAAATGCCAAATTAGAGTGGAGTTACGGCGAGAAACATACTCGTAAGTCCTCGATTAATTTTATTTCGATGGAAGCCAGGTTTCGACTTGGTTACCCGCTTCCAGCCACTAAGGTTTTCATTTAAGCCAGCTGCGAAATATCGCGCAGGCTTATCCGTCGACTCTTTTCTCTTCGGGAATTTCTTTTTTTTTTTTTTTTTTTTTGTTTTGAAAAGTCGATGGTTATTGGATACAAAACCGACTTTATGGTGTGATACGTTCCTTGTTTTTTCCAATCATGATTCCGTTTCGTTATATTTTTTTGAAATTTTTACTTGTTGAAATTTTCAAATATAGATGTTTGTATTTGAGTAAAATGATTTCTATTGTGGATATAAGAGTATTATTTTTTAATTTTTATAAAAATTCATCAAGTATTATTATGATATGATATGATATTGGTTTTGATTAATATTATCTATTATTTTAAAATTAAAAAATATTATTAATGATTGCTTGCTAAGAGATAAAGATATTATTTATTTTTTCAAAAGATATTGAATTTTTTTTCTTTTGATTATATTATTTTTGCTCTGGGAATATATATATGTATATAATCGTATTAAGTGCAAGGATGTTAAAGACTTTTTGTTAGAATTTTTTGTAATAGAAATTGTTGTAACTTAAAGTATTTAGGAGAAATGAATTCTTGAGATAATGATGGATTATTAGGAAATATCTGAATTGTATTTACTATATGAAAATAATAAAATTTTCTGTGTAAATAATAAAATATATTTCGTGTAATATTTTTTTTTTATATGTCTTTTTTATTTAAAGTTCAATATTCCATATTAAATTACCATTTGATAAATTTTTAGATTAATAAATGTTGAAAAATTTATGATCGATATATGCGTAACGAGAATTTATGCATCGATATATATATATAATATTTCTCGTAATATAATTAGAAGTTAACATGTTTTAAAATATTTTTTATTAAATTATTTAAATTAATTTCAGAATATCTTTATTTTAAACGAATATTTGAAATATTGAAAATTCAATTTAGATTTTATCAAAACTTTTCAATTTAACAATTTACACGAAATATTCAATTTATTTAAAAAAAATCTCAATCTGTTAAATTATTAAAGAAACCTGAGTATAAGATTAAAATTCAGATGAATTTGCATTAATTTTGTGGCAAGAAAGTAAGCATTTCTTGAAAATTACTTTCCACTTTCCTGATATGCAAATTATTTTTCAGAAGAAACGGAATGAAAATCTTCTTCCTTAATTTCACATTGAAATTCATGTCCCCCTTGATAATAAAATTATTTTCGCAACGTTGATAATTACCAAGTAACAAGTCCTTCTAAGATAAGTGCCTAATGAAGTTAATCTCGACGTTCATTGAGAACGTAATAGCATTGCAAATTTCCTGAATGTTCAAGTTTTCAAACTTTCAATTACGATTTCTTCCTTTTACACGTAATTTTTCACGTAATGTTACAATTAAAATCAAAGGAATTTCATTAGAACATTGAATTCGAAAATTATAAAAATTTCATATCTTTTGTTCTTCCTTGGCGAATTCTCTATATAAAATGTTCTATTTCATTTGGAAAGAAGATTATAAGATTTTATATCTCAGAAGAATTGCCATTTTTGTGCAAGATCAGTATTTGTATTCAATGTCAAGTTATTTTTCTTTTGATAAAGAAGTGAAAAAATGACTAACTTGTAAATAAAAATATAGTATTTCTACTATTAAATTGATGAAAGCAGATTCATTGAAATGCAGAAAGAAATAAAGTAAAAAATTGTTAAAATTTTTAACAGATTGATTGATATTAACAAAAATATAATAAAATCCAAAATCTTTAATTTTTTTGACAAATAATTAAAATTAAAACTTTTGAAGATTTTATTTTTCTTCTATTATGTTATAGTTTTTGTAATATTTTGTAAAATATAAATTATATGATTTCTTTATATAAATTTGTATCATAAGAACAATATACAATATACAAATTTTGATTTCCTCTAATATTAAAGTATTCTCTTTCATTCTATCTATGAATAATTAAATCTATGAAAATACAATTTTCAATCTTATCTAAATCAATCTAATCAATATCTAAAAATTATCCATTGTTTATCCTTTTTATTCTCTTTATTCACGTTAACCTATCAATTCATCTGCTTTAAATCAATTTTCTCATTTCAGAATCAAAAATTTTTCTCTATTTCTTCAGAATAAAAATGTTTCATTCCATAATCATTTTATTGTAAGAAATAAGAAAATAGAATTCATCTAACCTTGAAATTATTCGCGCAGTAAATTCCATCCAAAAAGAACAAACACACCACAATTTAAAGATCGACCATAGAATATTTTATTCTAACGCTTTTCTTTCGAAACTTTTGTAAATGAATTGTCCATGCCTGCCCTCTATCGGTTAAATTTCCTTCGATTGGGCCGCCATTACGATAGCGAACCGATGAAGAAGATAAGGTTAACAATATCGAGGATATTCCCGAGCTATCGACAAGTACTATAGTTTAATGTCATTGAATTACTCTCTATTGGAAGTGCACCCTTTATCTCTGAAATTGAGTGCCAATTTCGGTTTATTAGCTTGTGGACAACTGTGATTCGATACTGAGGTAATTTTTCATTGTTGCAATATAGGTATTTTTTGATAGCTATTAAAAGCAATTTCAATCTTTTGTTCTTTTCTCGTGTAAATTTTTTATTTGCAAATAGAAAACAATAATATTTATTTATTAATAAAGGAAATATTAATTTATTAATTTATTGATAAATTTTTAAAAATGAATGGATAGAAAGAATATTTTTCAGATATTTTTTTTGTTCATTCCTCTTGAAAATTATAATTTTTTTTGAGAAATTAATTGTAATTTATAATGAGTTGTAACATCGTCATAACAATCATATCATTATATGACACCACTATAAACATTATGGTAAATCATTACAATGTATCTAGAATGCATTTATTCCGTTAATTTCCATTTCATAGTACAATTAATGTATACTAAAGTACATATCAATTAATTTTATCTGAAAAATATTAATCTTTACTTGAATAATAGATATATAATAAATATAATATTAGAAAAAGACTATATAATAAAAAATTGTTTAATACAAAAAGAAAGTGAAAGATTTTTCATGGATTATGCTTAGAGAAACAAATCTAATTAGAAATATTAAATCTTATAATAACTCAAAATCTTTAATTTCGAAAGTTAAAAGAGTTAAAAAAGTTCGGACAATATCGGGCGAGATCGTGATGCATCGTGTTATTCGTGATACTTGATTTAAAATTTGATTGGTTGTGGATCAACGATAATCGAAACTTCGTCGATCACGCCCGAAATTTTCCGATCTTACCCGAATATATTTTCTATCTAAAATATATCTTTCCATACGATTTTTTTTCTCTCATAATCAATTAAATATCTAATTAATTAAATTACAATGATATACATATAAATATTACATGAAAAATTTTAATTGAAATTATAATAGTCATATTTAAAATATCACTATTCTCAAAATCTATTAATGTTTCAGTAATCGAGGTTTCATTGTGTAATGACATTTGTTACGAAGCAAGATAAGTAAGTTCCAATTGCATGACAATGAAGAATGCTTCAAGACACCGTTGAGCTTCTTGCCGGTACTTAATACGCTCGATCGAAGAACGAATGAAAATTCCATGGAAGGGGATAGGTCTGCCATTGGCCGATAGAATATTCGCCGAGGTATTATTCAAATTAGATGGAATCGACTGTCGTCGACCACGAGTTAGGACCGTTTGTAATAGAGCTAGGCCGGAATTCGAAATGCCACCGATAAAAGATGGGTTTCACCCGCGTTCTGAGAAGAACATTCCCCTTTGTCGTCGATACTCGTTCAACGACACGCTCACGTCGACCGAAAATTTCACGATATCTTCAATCCAATCCTCTGAACAGTAATCTTTTAGAGACTTTCAAAAGTATTGAGATCGGATGGAGAAATTAAAATAAGGATCGTTTCACCTTTCAACTTTCAGCCTTTAAAGGATTTTGGATCTTTGTTGCAAGTATTTTTTCTCTTTCTTCTTTTTTTCTTTTTTAGAGAATAATTTAAGCTAATGGATTTTTCTTTTCTTTTTGACAGATTATAAGTTTGACAGATTATAAGTAAATTGACATTGAGATTGAAGTCATTGTTTAAATGTAAGAGGAAGAGAATGTATTGAATATCAAAAGCTAATTGGATGAACAAAATTAAATGTACTAAGAAAGGATCTTGCTTAATTTAGATTATGTTTTATCTTTTAGATATTGAATTATTGCATATAATAATATATTATTATTGATAATATTGAAAAATGTTTTTAAATATCTGAGAAAAGTAGGATGAATAATTCTGTTTCACATGAAATTTCATGAATATAATATGAAACATTATTAAATGAATTACATATGAAAAAATTTTTTAAAGTTTCAGTATTATTTTATAATGTATTACAATTTTTGTTGTTTAAATAAATATCCTGTTGTAAAAAACATTTCCAACTAAAATTATATAAAATATGAAAAAAATTAAATAAAATATTATAGAAAATGAAAAAATTTGAGATCCTCAAAAGGATTTTACATAAAAAAATAAGTTTCTTTATGTATAGCTTGCATTCCATATATACACAAAAATATCAGATTTTTTTAAATTTTCTTGTAATATATGTACATGTATGCATACATTATTTTTATATTAATTATCAGCTATTATTTACATCTTGTGTTATAGTATCCTGAAAATTGCTGTGATTGAATCTATCTCCATGTATATTATTTTAAAAAAGAAATTTCCTAGCCATAATTTTTCGTATTTTTTAGTCAGAACCATTCCATTGTGGGTATTAAAATAAAGAAAAAAAAAAAAAAAAAATGACGAGTTTCGATAAAATTTCGACCAATGGCTAATCATTGCGAAATGATTGTCGTATCGAGGAAAAATGCGATAGAAATCGATCAGTTTCGAGATATTGCGAAATTCGATAATATCGATTTGAGGAACGCATCCACCATTCTTGTCGTGTCATCGTGTCGTTTTGTCGTTTTATCGTTTTGTCGTTTTGTCAATCGCGATGAAACCATAGACATTCATGGATTTTATACAAATTCTTCGTGGCCGACGATGCTACGTTAAACACATTAAGTTGATTGTGATAAATTTATTTCAAACAGTTTTCATGATTTATAACTTAATCTTTGTAATACGTTCGTACGAACGAATGATTGTGCAATATTGAAGCAGTGATATATTGAATATTCAGATTTTAAACAGTGAACCACTCTTGTCACGTAAGATAAAAAATTATTAATTGTAAATTGAATTTTTTTTGATATCGTAATATGATATATAATAATATTATTTATTTTTATATTCGATTTATACATTCGATGTTTTAAAATATCGAAATATTTGATTTTTATATGTATTTTTATGTATATATATATTTTTATAAATTAATATTTAATGCTTTGATGTATCATTGATAACATTTTTTTCTTTTTTAAGAAAAAAATTTATTAAAATTTTCTCTATACATTATAATTTATAAAAGGTGTAGTTTAGGTTAGATTAGGTTATGATTTTTCGATCGTTTAAACTAGGACGTCTAACAATTAATTGATTTTGACATGACTCTCAAACGACTATAAAGTGCATTTGAATGACATTAAGTGACTAAAATAATCACGAAATGATCCTGAATAGCTTTCAAATGAATATCCTTTGCGAATATCCTTTGAATGATTTCAATTATTCTATTGTCCTGAATTCTATTTTATGACAATGATGCAAATTCATTAATTAAAAAAATTAATATAATTCATTTTTTTAGTCAATATATATATTTTAATCAAGAATTTTGTATAATATTTCTTTTTTTATTGATATTTTTATTCAAATATTGATATAATGAAAAAGTTAAACATAGTTATATTATTTCGTATTGGAATTACATGGAAACTTAGATTAATATTTTAAATAATTCACAAGTTATGTAAAGTTTCAAGAGAAAAAGTTTAAATGAAATACTTGCGTTTTTTCAGAGAAAAGAACTGTTGCAATGTGATGCAATGTTATTTGATTCCTTATGCATAATAATAATATTTGAATTCAAAAGTTTTTTTTTTAAGAATTTATTTTTAATAAACATAAAGAAATTTCTTAAATTATTCTTATTTGCTATTTCCAAAAATTTATAATTTATAATGTTTATAAAACATATGTATATATTATACTTACTTATTTACGAATTTTGTTCAATTCCATAAAATTTTTTTTTGATAAAAATGAATATATGATAATTTTAGAAAATTAAAATAAATTTAAAAATTTCTAATAACATTTCTACAAAATGTATTTCACAGTTTCCAAAATTTGTTAAATTATTTCAAATCACATTATATCTCGCCAAACACATAAAAGATTAAGATCCTCCTATTCATGAAATCAAACTTGTCTATTGGGACGACAAATTGGGAGTATGAACGTTATCTAAGAGTCTAGGTCATAAGCTTTACATAATACTGGTTTAGCTGAGTGTAATATTGAAAGCACGATAACCAAGATGGCAAAGTGTCACGTATCTAGTGACAATCATGAAACAAGCCGTAATTAACTATACCTGTTGTTTCGCGTTGATTCGTGAGTTATCGAGCTATTCATGCATCACCCTTATGAATAATGGTCTCCATTGATTTGTTCTCTACTGTTGAATGAGACATTCAATGAAACTTATCGTTATTATTTGGTATACACATTTCCCTCCTTACTGATAATAATTTTATAAAATAAATTCTACAATTTTTTTATTTTTTTTATTTTTTTTTTATAATTATATTCTAGATGAAAGATATTTGTTTGATTAATGCTATTTATAACGTTCTTGTTTTTTATATTTATGGAATTACTCATGTCATTGATTTATATAAAATAATTTTTTATATTAAAAAAATTCTAGAATAAATATTAAATTAAATTATCAATGTATTTAATTTACTATACATATATATTTGACCAATAATTTAATAAATTTAATAAATTGAAATAAATTGTGATAAATAAATAAATTATATAATATATTATATAATATATAATATATTAAATAAATTATATATATTTCTAAATTTATTTTATAATTATAGATATGTAATTGATCCATAGCAACTTGAATTTGTATAAAAATTGTATAAAAAATTATTTCTTTTTTTTTTTTTTTTTGAAAATTAAAAATTCAATTTAAGAGGATTATGAAGAATGGCATCTATCCTTAGAACCTCGAATTTAAATGCATTCCATAAAAAGTTTCTTCTATTTTAATTCACAATACTATAAATAGTAAATTTAAAAGTATAATAATCATATTTTTTAATTAATTTTTATTATTTTAATTTCATATTTAATTGTACATCTATATCTCTATATAATCTTTGGCTAATTCTCATGTAATTGGCATAATCTCATGTAAAATAATTAATAGTACAATTATTCTAATATTTTTAATTAAATATTACTAATGTGATTATGACAAGAAAGATGTTTAATCAGATCTATTATACCTCAATGACACGTACAATAATCCTTATTCTTTATCCCATATATTTCACTATTTACAAGACGCATCTACATTATATTTTACATTATACCCGCCCACGTAAAGTCGATTTCGAGAAATCTGCTTTTGAATTCGGTTTCGATATGATAAATATACATTAGTCGGCCAATATATGGAAACATCTGGATCGACAATAAACGATCCTGCGATAACGGGGCAAGGGAATGTGACTCGAATTCTATCCTATAAACCATGAGTTTTCACGTATTATTTGCAATCCGAATTTCACGATCGCGAGGGGGATCTAAATCAGATTACGTCCCCTATCTATTAATCAGAGCTTTTATGCATGGTGGAAATATAATGCCTGCCTAATTGATCCGCGCGAATCGCACATGGATTTGTTAAGCTTTTATACGATTAATAAATAAATGGATGATTAATCGCCATATCGATAATGTAGATTTCTAACTATTTAAGGAAATTTCGAGTTAATCGAGTTGATATTGTTACGATATTATAAAGGATTCGGGAAAAATTTTAAATGCTGCGAATCGAATTAATATTGTTACGATACTATGGAGAATTGATTTAAGGAAATTCGAAGTGTCGCGAATTAATATTGTTACGACAGTATAGTAGAGAATTCTCAATTTATTATTTAGTTTCTCTAGGGAAATTTTGTGAAACAAATAATCGATATTATTTTCTCATTGTCAAATGATATTGTGAAACACTATGCGCAACAAATATTTTTATTAACCTTTCCAAACTATCCAATTTGGAACAAAATGTACCCTCGAAATTACAGTAATTCGAGTAAAATCCTCTGTATAAATGAATTCATCATAGCCTTCTTTAAACCACCTTTGATTTTAAAAAAGGGAAACGTAACGAATCCTCTTAAACATCGCCTTCAATGTACAAAAAATAAAAAATTGTACGAAACACCGTGTGCAATTACCAGTATCCGTATGACTCGTAAAATTCCTCTAATAATATCTGCTCGATCGCGCAAGAGGGAGCAAAAAATTTCCCTCCCCCGCTTATCTCTCGATCCTTACGATCGTTCCTTCTTCCACCACCCAAGCAACTCTTCTCTATCCTCTTCCGCGTAATTCCTTTCTTTCTTCTTCTTCTTCTTCTTCTTCTTCTTCTTTTTCTTCTTCTTCCTTCCTTCTTTCCCCTCGAGTTATCAAGAGGGTGGTGGACTGATCTCTCTCTTTCTCTCTCTCTCTCTCTCTCTCTCTTTCTCCATCCTGCGATCGATCCGCGGCTATTGCGTGGTGGAAACCGGTTTCATCGATCACGCAGGAGATACGCGAGAGATAGGAGAAGGCGTTTCCGCTCGTGTCGGTGCACCGTCGACACCTATTTACCGATACCTTCCCCCGGACAAAGAGTAATTGCCGGCTTTGCCGCCCCTTGTCCCGTCGTCAAAGGCTCACCCGGCCAACGGGACATGAATAATACTCTGATTTGCTTGCGTGAAAGCCGCCCCCAGGCGCCACGCGTAAATTCAACCGCGTGTGAATAACGAATTTCGGTTATCACTCCCGCCGATTGGGAGTAAGGAGTAGTAGTTTTATTTCCCCCTTTTTTCTTTTTT
>NW_025220865.1:2404299-2591631 GCF_014066325.1 Apis laboriosa
TATATATATATATATATGCAAGGGACGGATCTTTAGTTTTGATCGAGGATGTTGATGCAAAGAAAAGTTAAGAAGTTAAGAAATTTGAGCATATTTTAATTTTTAAATAAGAGAGAATAATTCTGGCAGTAGTTTTATGTCTTTATGTTTTTTCTGTGTATTTTATTTGTGATAGAGGATGATGATGGTTTTTTATTTCTCTCCTTTTTTTTCTTTCTTTTTTTTTTTTTTTTTTTTTTTNNNNTTTTTTTTTTTTTTTTTTTTTGGAATTCTATCATACGGTAAAACGTTGGAAAAAGAGTTCATGACAAAGTTACGTGTTTTAGTTGTTTTATAATGGAAAATAACGCGGTTGATAATTCTGACGGAAAGCAGAATGGAAGCTCCAGAATGGATTTTATTTTTTTGGAATGCTGTCATGCGTTACATTGGATGTTGAAAAAAGAGTCCATGAGAAATAATTGTATTATGTGTTTTAGTTATAATTTTTTGAAACGTATTTTAAATATAATCAGAGAAGAAAAATACTTTGATAATGATTATAGTAGAACAATATTAAATAGTTAAATTAAAAAAAAAAAAAAAATTGAACCCTAGAAGAGAAATTTTCAATCCTCAAAATGCTAAGATATACATAGAATATATTTCTGAAAGATTCAGAAAAATCGAATCTTAATTTTCTTAATTTTTAAAATAATCTTTCTATCAGTTCGAAAATTCCCTAGAATCCAAAAGAAACTCGCAAATCCTCCTCCACCATCAAAAGAAAGTCGTATTCCCCGCCAAATCTAAATTCCAAATATAATATAAACAAATGAAATTTATTCTGCTGTATCCACGCGAGAAAGAATGGCCTCGCCATTGCTCGCGCGGGAAATTCGAATGTACCAATCGCGTCTCCTTCCCCCTCCACTTTCAAATTCCATCGATTCCTCTCGATCGACCATTCACGCACTCACCTTTTCCTTCGCCCAATCAACCTTTCTCCTCACGTTCGCGAAACCAATCGCTCTCCCGTCACTTTCATTCCTCGTTTTATATCTTTCTCTCTCTCTCTCTCACTCTCACTCTCACTCTTTCCTTGTCTCTCGCAATACACGCTCGTTCCAACGTTCAATCTCAATCCGAATCGCAAGTCTAACGCCATTTTCACGATCGTTTTCTCCATTCTCTCAACCTCTGCTTTGTTTCTCTCTCTCTCTCTCTCTCTCTGGATCTCTTTTTTTTCGAAATTCGAAATCCTATTGCTCCCCCCTCCCTTTTCCTCCGAATTTCCGTTTCTTTCGAATTTTTCTATTTTTTTTCTTTTCTTTTCTATTTTTCTCTTTTCGCATGTATCTCGTTTTTGTACTGATCTCGTTTTATTTGAATTTCTGGAAACGATACAGATACCCTCCGTTATGCTTGAACTGCAGAAGCCGGGACAGTCGGCCACGACGAGCGAGGCTCCGGGGATTGCCGCCCGCTACGACTCTGCCAACACAACAACAACAAGGCCGCTTCACGAGTCTAATTCCTAGGCATCTATCTGGTTCGCTAAGGGACATGGAGCTTAAGAGAAAATGGAATCCCGCTCGCGCGCATCTTTCACCTCTTTCGTTCCTTGACGATTCCAATTCTTCTATTCCCTCCCTTCCCCCCTTCCCCTCTCCATTTTTCCTTTTACTTTGGATAAAGTTTTCTCTTAAAATTTATTGTACAATGTTTCTCGATCTGTGAACGATGATACGTGAAGAGGTTATATAATTGTTTGTATATACGTTAGGAGATTTGGTTAATTATTCGAAAAAAATGAATCGAAAATATTATTTTAATTATTTATTTATATTATATATTTATTTATATATATTATTTTGATTAACGTTAAGCACGATAACACGTTAGATTATACGTAAGATTTGCGTTGAGAGATTTTTTTATTTATTTCACTAATATTCTCGTCCTTCGTACGAGTTATTTCTTTAAAAAAAGAAATTTCTTACGATTCGATCGAAAATGCATTTTTGTATAATTATAAGAGGGGGATCGAGGGTCGTAGCTTATTTCCATTTCAAATTGACTTTTCTTTTTTTTTTTTTTTTTATCTTGTCTGACCTTTCAGCTCTTCTCGAGATTCTCTCAGGTAAGTCGGCTCGATGATCTCGACCTTGATACATGTTAGGTAAAGGTCATTCCTCTAATTAACCTTTAGAAAGCTTCAACCATCCATCAATTGTATATATTAAAAAGTTGATAAAAAAAGAAAAAAGTAGCGAGTGTTAATTGATAGAAAATGTTGATATTGCGAGTACTTTTGTGGCAGTTTTTTTTTTTTTAGAAAATTGAAAGTTATTCAGTTTCAGGTTATGTTGTAGTTTGGCTTTGACGTAGGTGGCTGCCTACATTACCATCGAATCTAAATTCTAAATTTAGTCATTCAATGTATATTATTAGAATATTGTATTAATAAGTTGCAATAATTCTTAGTTGTTCTTCAAACTTTTAATTTTGTTAATTTTCTAACAAAAAGGATAACAAAAAGGAACAAAATTGTGGAAAATGACTTTTATGATATATGCATTAAAATTAAGGTTAAATTTAGAACTGTACGGAATTGTATAATTATTTCACCATTTTTCTTTTTTGTCTTTTCTTTTATTGCATTTTTATTTCTTTTTTTTTTTGTCAGTCTTTTCTCTACCTTTCCCTTTTAAATTGACCCTTTTGGATTTTTATGGACTTTTCATCCCTTTGTGATACCTATCTCTTTTATTTCTTTCATTTTCAGATTGAATTATTCTACTTTTGCAACGTATTTTATTCCCTTGTAGTTTTCCATTTTTGTCTTACTTTATCAGATTGAACTCGTCGTGTTTCTGATCTTTTCTTTAGCCCCTTTCATTCACGTCCTTGTGTTTTCTATTAGTGAATTAACTTCAATTCGTGATACACGATGGCAAAGAGACACAAACAAAAGACAAAAAGCAAAAAAAAAAAAAGATGGTCCCATTTGAAAGATTCTTATTTAATCTTTAATTTTTCATTAAAAAAAAAAAGCAGAAGATATATCGAAAAAAAATTGAAAACTTCTCTCCTGTACTAATATAAATATCAATAATATTAAAAAAATCGTATATCATACGATAATAAAATATGTCAAAAGAAATATATAACGTAAGACGAAGTCGAATCGTAGAAAAAGATGTTGGAATATCTTATTGGATTATGCTAATTGGATTCCACGCAAATATCATGCTTCTAATTCAATTCCATGTCGGCTAAACTGTCCATATGAAAATTGATTTGTTAGATTCTTAATGGAATCAAAGATCGAAAGATGGATCGTTGTTAATTGTTAAAATGTGACAATTGTTGATGATTGATTTTATTATCGACAGAAAATTAATAATAATCATCGAAACATTTGAAATATATTTATTACGATCAAATATATGCAATACTTTTATCCGCAGGCTCGATCGAATTATTTAAATAAAATCGATATAAGAAGAACGATTATTACTTAAGAATCGCATTGTGATTCAAATAATCACATTTCTCGCTTCTAAAGACAATTTGACACGTAGAAAAGCCTTAGAAATGTTTCGAGAATAGTTACATCACCGATATTAGCATATCTCTTATTAACGTCACTGTAAACTGCGTTTGAATTTTCGCGCGCTTTCTTTCGATACCTCGACGAATCACTAGCAGGGATCACTCTGACGAATTTCGACAATATTTCGAGAGGAAATGGTTTCCAAGACGACGAAAAGCAACACGTGAATGTACGTGACTCTAAACTATCAGCAACACGCTAGAAAACCTTATTACGTCACGCGGCCGAAGTGACAGCCTGACTTAACCTCTCAAGGCAAAGGTGTCGACTTTAAATTTTCAATGCGATATATTCAAATTTCACTTAACTTCGCATTATTATTCGTGTACATATATATATAAATATCCAATAATACTAACATAATTCTTTTTATGACTTGTAATTTTTTTATTTACTTTTCTATTTTTTGTATTCTATGCTATCCATATATTCGTTTATAACTGTTAAAAAAGAAAAGAAAGAAAATACGAATATAGATAAAAAATTATGTTTATATAGTTTCCAAATAAGTTAGAAATACATTATGAATACTTTTTGAATATTTTATGATATCAATTAATTATTATTTATAACATGTCTCGATTCATAACCTCAAAATGAGGAAACTTGTAATATATCCAGACTGGAATATTACTAGATGTTTCAGATTTAAAGTGGTCGTCTTTAACTCTTTAAGTTCTAACTTCGTACTTTGCAGCGCCACTCACGTGATAATGTTGCAGTGAATAAAATATGCTTAGAACCTGGTTAAAATTCTGTAAGTACTACTTCTTTCGAGCCTTTTGAATTGCTTCAAAATGGCAGTACCACTTAAAAGACACCACATTTAACCGTATAAAGGGGAACTTTCATCATATATTACAAGTTATAACAGTTTTTTCTTTTTCCTTGACCGATCCTTATTATTTTTTCAACATCAATATTTACTCGGATTATTATAAAATTAAACGACAATAAGAATAATAATAACTTGATTAAATAATTTTCAAATAATTTTCGAAGAATCTTCGATTATTAATCCGATTATACATTTATATAAAATTATTTCATATATCAATAATTTTTATTCTTTTCAATACGATCGGTAATTTTATTTTATTTCTCGATCGATAACTTTATTTTATTTCTCGATCGATAATTTTACCTTATTTCTCGATCGATAACTTCATTTTTATTCACAAAATAAGAATTAAAACATTCCAAGAATATTCTTTCGAATCGTTAATTCAAACTCGTTAACAACGAATAAACAAACATTGTTCAATTATCCAAAACACAAATGAATTTTTCGTCCTAATAGATATATTTTTCTTTCATTTTATGGGATTCTCTTTATCAAGAATGCGGATGCAAATTGACCACTTGCCTCCATCACCTTTAACAGATCGAAATTTATACGCGCGAGCTAATTCAATTTCCCTCCCTCTTCTTTTTTTTTTTTTTTTTTTTTCCACTCATCACCAACTATCCCCTTTATAACTGAAACGTTTAAGAGCAATTAATGGAAAATTCGAACACGCGACGTTATTAGATCCTTTTTTTGTCATCGAATTTATCGGGAAAGCCATTCTCTCGATCGAGGAAGAACGAGAACGATGTTACGAGAAATAAAAAAAAAAAAAAAAAAAAGAAAAGAAAGGAGGGGAGAACAAACGAAGAGGAGAAGAGGGGAAAAAGAAAAAAAAGAATCGGTAGTTGGATTTACTTTTCCATATTCATCGGCTCTATCCGATTATCCGAGCTTAGTCGAGCTTGTTTGCTTTTTCACGATTCTAAAGAGGCTTAACCCCTCCTCCCCCTCAACTCGAGGAAATGTATTTGAAGGAGTGTCGTGACCGATTCTTGGATATTTCGTCTGGATTTGTCGATTATTCGAATGATATTTGCCATCGTCTCGATCATAGACTCGAGTTGCACGATATTTGCATGCATCGATTGGATGTACTTTATTAAAAAGTAATAATTTGAATAACGAATCGTTTCGATTAACAATTAATTTTAATATTTTTGTTTGGTGATCCGATTTAAAATATACGTTTAATGAGAATAATGGGATATCGTGAGATTCGTTATGACAGATCGATTGTTTCTCAAATTTGATTATTTTTATTTTTATACAAAGAAATTTATATTTCTGATATATTTTTTTAAGAAATCCGAAATAAAATTCAATTTATAAATAATAATTGTCCAATATATTTAAAAAAAAATCCTTCTATAACTATATTAAATCGCTCGATACTTTTTATCCAAGTTTAAAAAATTGTCACAGAAAAAAAAAAAAAAAAAATAATACGCACGAAAAATTGTTTTCTCCTTGCGGATATATTTATTCCAGGATTATCTTTCTGTTCCCCTATCGTAATCCTATTTCGATGTACTTACGCTACAAACACCGATTCCAACACGATTCAAATCCCGACCTAATTTAAATTCCCCACGACCCACTTTCCCTCCGAATTCCCAAACTCCCAACTGTCAAAAATCACCCGCAAATTCTCAGAATTTACCATTTCCACCCACATTGGAAACGGTTTTTGCTTTGCCAAAAACCCGACTGCCTGCGCAGATCGTATCCGTGTAAATCGGACCAACTGTGCCTGTGTATAAATCAACGACGCTGCGGTATTCCATTCTCTCTCAAGTCTCGAGTGTCGATTGGGTGATATCTAGTTAGAGATTGCCGCGCCCTGTGTGGCGAACACTTGAACGAGTAACCGTCTAACCGACGAGCAAACGGACAACAGACACGGACAAGAGTTTGCATGTATAAGAGGCGAAAGAATTGTCAAGCCCATAAAGAGATAAAAGAAAGATGTATAAAGATATATATATATATATACATATATGTGAAGAGTATGCGTGTTAGGTGGGTGCAGATATATTTGGACTTTGGCAACGTTCAAACCATATAAAATGTTCGTGAAAATTTGTGGATTTAAATACATACAATTTCTCTACGATCGAGTTGTTGAATAATCGTAGTATGGAGTTTAACGTTATTAAAAGATTGTTCTATTTCTCACGTAGTCTGATCCAACATGGCGTAAAATAACCGTACATTTTTTGTATTATATGCTTACGAGAATCATCTCGCACCTAACCTAAAATTATGTGATAATTATTCTTTTCTCGTTCTTTTGGAACAAATATTTTACGAGAAATTAAAATTAATTAGAATCATCCTAACTTAAATTATACTTATACAAAACGTATAAAGTATAATATATAATAAGTATATTCCTTTTTCGTACTATATAACTTCCGTTTAAAATTCTTCTCGCAACACTTTACGAGAATCATCCTGCACTAACCTAACCTAACCTAATCTAAATTATACTTGTAAAAAATGCATAAGGTAGCCAATAATCCTAAAACCTAACCTAAAAAACATTTTTTTCCATATCATAAGAAATAACGCAAGAATTCTCTCGCACCCACCTAACACGCAAGAAGACCAAAAAAAAAAAAAAAAAAAAAAAAAAAAAGAAACGAAAACCAAAACGAAATTCGAAGAAAAGGAAAAAAAGAAAATAAGGAAGAGCGTGTACAGTCGTAGAGACATTATCACTCACTCGGCGTTGGTCTCCGGCGTGGGTAGGTCGCCGATCGTGGTGAGGGTGAGGGTGGACCAGTAGAGCGAGCCGAGATACTTCCTTGTCAGGGTCGCGTACTCCCCCGGCCTGTACGGGTAGACCCAGTCCCCTTGGAATCCTTCCGCCTCGCTGAGCAAGTAGTAAAAGCAGCCGAACCAGTGCGCCAGTATAAGCAGTATGTGTATCAGATTCAACACGCGCCACAGATTCGGGTAGACCGTCCTCGACTCGACCATGTAGTAATAATTGTACACCCGGTATATCTTGAGAAATCTCGGGAACCTGAGCATCGGGTTGCTTCCCAGGTTGACCTGGAGTAGGTCGAGGGGCAACAAGGCCAACAGGTCCAACACGAACGATTTCGACTTGAGGTAGTGGCCTGCCAGTTTCTTGCTGTTGTACACCATCAAACCTTGCTCAAGGTAACCGGTACGGAATTGCACGGCGACGTCGAGAAAGAAGACGAGGTCCGTGAAACCGTCGCATGCGAGCCACGTGGCCGGGGCGACCGCCTGCAACTCGGGCAAACTTTGGCGCACGATCAACGTCCACAGATTGTACAACACGCAGCCGGAGAGAAGCATAAGCCAATAATAATAAAAGTTCTCGTCCGGGTTGACCACGGTTTTCGGTGGCCTCTGCAGCCTTCGAGGCCTTCTTCGCCGCCTCCCGCTCGAGTCCTTGTCGTCGGCCGCGTCCCCCTCCCCCTCGCCCGTGTCCAACGTCTCCTGGCTCTCGGGTATCTGCCTGGTCGAGAACCTCTTCAGGAACGAGTCCTCCCGCTTCAAAGGGGGTTTCTTCTGGATCGTCGAGATGGCGGATGACAATTGGACGGTGGTGCGCAGCTTCATCCAACGTTGATTGCTCTTCGTTCTGGGAACAGAGAGAGGAGTAGATCGCCAGATGAGGGATGAAACGATGAGGGGGAGGGGGGAGGAGTGGGTGGATTTGGATGGTTCGGAAGTTTCGCGTGTTCACGCGTGCTTACCTCGTGGCGCTCTTTTTGGTGGGGGTAGTCTTGTCAGGATGAGGGAAGAATAAACTTTTCGATTTGGTGAAAATCAGGGATGTTTTATTCTTTCGCTGAAGGATGGGATGTTCGAAGGATTTGATTATTTTTAGGTTATTTTTTAGTCCATGTGGATTATTTTGTTTTTTTTTTTTTTTTTGTAATTTGTTCGAATTAAAATTTAATTTCTGCAGAGTTTTTATGTTTATTTTAATAATCTAGTAATCTATTTAAAAGTTGATTAGAAAAAAGATCTTTGTTCCATTACCAGAAGTCAATAATTCGCAATGATTTACGAATACGAATATTAAATTCATTTTTTTTATATTACTGTTCGTTTGTAGAGTAGAATATCTATTGAATTCATCACAGTTCTACTTTTTCATTTAAACAAGCATCTCCAACAAGCGAATTTTCATTGCCAAATGCGATAAATTTCAGCTAAGCACTAGGGATTCGATGTGTGCACGGTGAAATAGGTTAGGAATTGGTCTGCGCCATTTTGGCGCTCGAGCGCCATGTAGGTAAAGTCACGTGATTCCTAGGGACTTGTAAGATCTTCTTGGTGACAAATAGTAATCGTGACTTGAAATTAGGATTATGTGTAGGATTGGAATGACAATTAGAAATATTACAAGGATATAGAAAAATTGCATTCTTGAAAAAGTTTTAAATTTTGAAAAAAAAAAAGAGTGAATTTATGTTAGAATTATGCTAGTATTAGAAATCGATAATAGAAATATTGTAGGAAAGTGGATAAATTGTGTTTCTTGGAAAATTGAGAGGAAAGTAAATTTTGAAAGCGAGAAAGTTTCTCTTTTCGAGAAATTCAGAGTAGTACAGAGAAATTTTCGAAAAGTAAGAAGAATGGAAATTGTAAAAAAAAAAAAAAAAAAAAAAAAAAAAAAAATAAGAAATAGATTCAGATTTAAAAAAAAAATAGAAAAAATACAATATAATTATTTGTTATAAATAACAAATAAATTTAAATTTTTCTTTTACTTCTTAAGCGTCCCGTCACGATAAAACAGATTCAGGTCAATAGGAGGCGCTTTTCCTAAAACAGTTCTAACCTCTCCATAAAATTTATGGATGCCTTTGGAAGAATTCTAAAAGCTCTTCCGCAAATATAGACAAACTACTTTTAATTAAAATCACCAGCTCCTCCGAAATGATCGTTTCTTTCTTCCCCCTCATAAAAATACGGAACCGAACAATTAACTAACCACGATCGAATCGATCGTGCAAAAAGGAAGAAAGGAAAGAAAAAGACAGAAATAAGAAATCAAATTGAAAACTTGAGAACGAATCGGCCAATGAGATTCCATTCCAGCCGAAGTGAAAGGAAAAGAAAAGAAGAAAAAATTTTTTTTCATCTCGATTCCGTTAAAATAAATCGCGTTTGACGTATAATAAGCTACAATTATGAAGCTATGTATTAAATAAATAAGAAATCAAAAAAATTCGTTTTCTCACAACCGATTAAAATAAAATTAAATAAAATAAAAAGATACGCTTAATCGAATAAATTTTGCTCGATTTCTCGTTGTAACCTTTCTTGCAAGACCCATGCATGAATCGTGATGCAAAGACCTCTTGCTAAGGAGCATATCTCTCTGAAAACATCTCGTTCCACACAACACACGATTTTGCTATATGGATATATATGTATATATATTGTATATAATAATATCTATGATATTGTTGCAAGCAGGCATATTTAAAAGATCCTACTTGCGTTCCATTCGACAATAAAAACCCATTTAAAGAAAACACACCATTCACGAAACGTCGATTCTTTCTATTTATCGTCATACCATTTTCTTTCTTTCTTGCTCTTTTCTTTCCTTTTTTTTCTCTAAACTCTATTACAGGTAAATAGATCGCAGATGATGATGACAGATTTAAATGGTGAAATAAGAAGTGAGCGAGAATCGAGTAAAAGAACGAGTTTTAAAGTTATCAGATGGATGACAGAGGCAGACAGACAGACAGACAGATATAGACAAACAGACAGAGACAGAAACATCGAGAGAGTTTTCAAGTACGTTATATATATAGACAGAGGCAGAAAAACTAAAGGTAATAAACTTTTATTATGCCACTACGCATTCTTTAAATTCTTTAACACACCCATGTTGTGTGTATGCATGTGTTATGTATATGTTACTTTCTCTGTGTGTGTATGTGTATGTGTGTGCGGTTTTTTTTTATGCATTTTGCGTGTATGTTTAAGAAACATTTCTGGTGATTGGATTCTCGGGTCTTTCTTCTCTAATTCGAGTCGAGCTGGTAGAAGGGAGGCAATTGGGGGCGTCAAGCATCAGCATTGTCAGATCAGGATCAAGGTCAGCGTACCGCCATCTTTATGATGAGAATTCTAATCTAACAGAATGTTCAGCAGTTTATCTTTCTACGAAGTTAGTTATTACACTTTTGGAAGAGGGGATATCTCTCTTTCGATAATTTAGATGAGACGTACCCTCTTCTAGAATTATTAGAAAATTTTTTTATTTTTTATTCTTATTATGTATATATTTTTGGATATTTTACTGCAAAATGTTGTGTACCCATTTTTTAAGAATTTTCGTTTCTTCTTCAGATATTATTTATTTTAAGGTAAATGTAATTTTTTAATTACTATTATTGGCTATTCTTGGGAATTTTATTTCTTTTGAATCTTATTCCAAAAATTTAAATTATTACTTTGTTATTTCAAAAAAAAAAAGGAATAGAAATTTTCGTCAATAAATATTTTACATTTTGTAAAAGAAAAAAGAATCGAAAATTTAATAAATTCAAAAAATCGGTGCACAACCCATCACATACGATGTATATTTCCCTTGTCACAGGCCTATAATGAAAAGATTTATAAAAATTCCTTGCAACTACGTATCGATACAAATTTCTACGTATCTTGCAATCTAACTTCTCATGCAAAAGGTATTGTGCATCGAGGATTCTTTTTTTTCTTTCTTTTATTTAATTTTTTAATACATTACCGACCAACGATCGAGCACATTCCATGAAAACCACGGTAGAAAAATTCGATAAGTTCATTTCTGTCGATTTTCTATTTTTTATGGATATATTATATAAATCTCAAAAATATAATTAAACGTATGTAGAGAGAAATAACTCAAAAAAAAAAAAAATATCTCAAAAATATCTCAAAAATATCTCAAAAAAGTAGATTACTACAAAAATTAAGTCAATTTAGAATTCTTTATCCAAAAAAAAAAAATTCTTTTTTGCGAATCATATTAATTTTAAATCAACAAGATTCAAATTTTTGATTCATATAAATAAAAAATAAAAAACAATTGTTTCTCTTCGATAAATTCATTATCCATCGAGGAATACGAATTCTTGTCACGCAATATGATTCGTCAAATTTTTCTCTCGTGGTTATAATTACCTCAATCGTGGTAAAGAAATTGTTTGCAAAATTCGTTTGCCCTCTGATTCTGATTTCAAAACTCGCAGAAGGGAATTGGTGAACTGAAACGCGCGTGTTGGGTCGATAATGCGTTAAAAGTTCGACATTGGGAACGCAGTTTCCGTTATTTGACCGGAAACGGAAGTGAAAGGAGCAATCTTCTGGCCGAACGCGCGATTAACCACGTATCGAAACGTGTTTCCAATTTTTTTTTATTTCGTTTCTTCTTTTTTCTTTTTTTTGTTTTCAAGAATCAGGTCGCCAGAAGACACGTAGTCGTCTCTTTGATGAAGTGATACTAAAAAGAAATAAACTTCTATGGAACTCTTTGTTAACGCATGCCAAATGCCAAGGATGCTTGCAATCCAATTTCAACACGTGCATTTCTCTCCAATTGTTCTCTAACGATATACTAATTTTTGGTTTTTTTATTTTTATTTTTATTCTTCGTCTTCTTCTTCTCGCTTCCCTGCTACCCAAATTCTCATTACCTGTTTTATTCCTGTTTCACGCGTGTAATTGTATTGAGACGATTGTAAATTTCGAGGATTTGTGGCTATTAAATTTATTTAGAACGACTTAAATGACATTTAGTATTAAATAAAATAACACGTTTTTCATTATTATAATATTAATCTATGTAATATATAAAATTTATGCAAATTAATATGCAAATGCATAAATGTATATAAAAAACAGATTAATGTATTAATAGTAGGATGTTAGTAATATATTATTAATATAATATTTATATAAAATCGAATTATTAATTGTTATCAGAGTACACACAATTGTTGAACGAATATATTATAATCTGCAATCAATTGTATTTAATAGGAATAGCATTTTCACGTTTAATATATTTACATCGCATGAAATTACGTATCCATTATTCACAATAATTGGAATTAAATAAATTTTGCAATAGATTTAATGTCAGATCATAAAAAACGCAATATCATATATTTTATATTTCACATAACAGATGACTCAGAATTATGCAATATTACTACTTATTCACACTACTATTCTGTATTGAATAGTCTCAAAAAAATGTATCTCATCGTACAAGCTTAATAATCGTGACATTTAAGTGTTCCAAATAAACCTAACCTAACCTAACCTAACCTCACATCGAATGGAAACTTTAGATTAAATTGTACAGGAATTAAAACGGATCGTGAGAATTACTAGAGAAAAAAAATTCTTTCCGTGTTGTTTGTCCATTAAAAATTATTTTTTCTTTTCTTTCTCCCTTCTCGATGGCTCAAAAACAACGTTGCATGTCGAAGAGATAAGATAAACTATAACGATGAGAATTTATCGTGTTCCTTCGAACGTCGTAAAAAAAAACGATCGTAAACTCTTGGTCTCTTCTTTTTCTTCTTCTTCTCTTTCGGATATTAAACTACCGATGCTTGAATTTATGTGTCGCTATAAAGACGTGAGAATGATTTATGTGAGTTCCAAAAAACACTTTTTTTTTTATTTATATTTGGCGGGAAAAATTAAATTGTAATAAGTGGAAATAGGAATTATTTTAATCTCGATCATAGATCTTAATCATAATTATTATTTGTTTTTAATTTAATTATTTGCTTTTATTTAATTTCGAATTTTTTTGAATATATTATTACAGGAATTTTATAATTTTGTTTGTCACAATAGTAGATAGATTTGAAATGGTTTTAAATTTTTTATTTTTTGTGAAAGTGCAAGGAAACTTGGATCATGTCTTCAAATTTTTACGATCTTCACGTTCTTACCGTTAAAGCTTCACGTTCACTGTTGTAAACTTCATAATGTAAGCCGTAATAGCACTTTGAAACATAGGAAGTTATAGGAAGTCTCAAACAGAGTTTCTTGATGAAGTGATAAAAGTCAATCATCTTTCGAAAAATATTATCTCTATCATCTTGAAATAAAAATGTATAATTATTTACAAATGTATACAAGTTGTTAAAATAAATTAACTTTAATTCAATAATTGTAAATTTTTACATATTACTTAATCATTTAAAAACAATTGTCTTTATTAATTTTTTAATTCATACTTATCCCAGAATAAATTTCTTTTTATCCATTTTTTACACTGTATGCCATGGACAGTGTAATTATTGTATACAAGAATTAAAAAATTAAAAATTCGAAGGAACAAGATTTATTTCATCCAAATCCCAAAACGATTGTTGAAAGTACGAACAGTGATCGGCCATTACTGTATCATCCATAATAAAGTATATAGTGTATTTAGTGGTTGAATCGATATTCCACACTAAGAAGAAGAGATCAAAGAGGATAGAATTGCGGTGACCAGTGGTTGGCCATTATTTTGGTTCCTTTATATCAACGTCTGTTGTTCACAAGATAAAAAGCAACGAAACAGGTATAGAACTTGATATAGAATCTAATGGTAATTTAAAAATTGTGATTTCATTGAGAAATATAAATTATAAAACTAATCGAAATTTAATTGTTGCTAAAAAATCTTAATTATCTTTTAATAATTCTGCGCCATATTAATTTTATGATAAATTTTACATTCTTAAAAAAATCAATTGATTTTATTGAATAAGTTTTATTGAATATATCAATAAAAACAATATTTTGAAATAATAAAGTTTCAAAAATTTGAATAATTTTAAAAACTTCAACAAATTTTTAATTCTTAAAAATACATCACGACCAAACAGTTGACACAATCAATTGATCAAATCAAATTTAATCACATATTCGTTTCTTTGAAAAATCAAATAAGCCAATAGAGAGCACAAAGAAAGATTTAAAACATCAATTAATGATATTTCATTCATTATTGGTATTCCAAATATCAAGAAGAGATCCACGAGGATTTTGCAAATGGCACGTCAAAGTGAAGTCTTGGCGGATATTAAAGACACGAGAGACGAAAAACAAAATTTTTTTTTAATAGTTTTTTCCAAAATGAGTGACCCGTTTCGTTGCTTCCACGCTGATGAATCTTGGAAATTTTACATAGTGAACGAGTGGAACGTGTACGTAAGTACTGCATGAACGCGTGTCGCTTTGCCAGAAGAGGGAGAAAGACGTGTGACGTGTGTGTGGGTGGCTGGATTATGGCATACGACGTGGACTTTTTGACCGAATGTGAATAATTTGAGTGCGTGGGTTAAAAGCGAGAGACGTTGGAACAGTTCGAAGTAAGAGATGTATTATTTAGGATGAAAATGATGGGTGAAAATAGATCTTGGTATTTAGAGTCGTAAATAACATTCTGGATTATTTCGAAATTGTTTGAGGAACTATTTTTAACAAGTTTATTTTCCAAAAGTAATTAAAAGGTAAAAATACCAAATTCGTATAGGAAAGTAATTAAAAGGTAAAAATACCAAATTCGTACAGAATATTACGTAACTTATGTTTGGGATTATGTGTATTTTGCACAGAATTTGAATATTTTACTTAATTATACATAAAGATTATTGAAGCTTATTGGAAAGAAAGAAGTAATAAAATAAATTAAAGAAAATTATTAATCTATAAATGATATATGAAAAATAAATCTATAAATTGTTTTAACATTTTTTTACAAGAATTTTTTACAATATTATACTAAAAAATATATATCAAATATTAACGTTTTCATATATATTAAAAAAATCCTCAAATAACAATAACAAAATAGAACATCAAAAGAAACATAACTTCTGCCTCTTTTCTACATTATTATATATCACCTTAATATATCCAATGCACGTCGTCTCGCTTCTAACTTTCTTTACTCAATCTCCAGACTTCTTCAAAAAAGAAAAAAAAAAAGAAAAAAAAAAAGAAAAAAGAAAGAAAACACTATTTCTTTTCAAGTCCACGACTCAAACCCACGTAATCCATCCCAGCTACACAGTGTCCAGTAAACGAAGTCGCCTCGTAGCGACGAACGTGCGAAACACTCTTGTGTACCATGTACGACGACAACGATCGTGTGTGTACACGTGTCGGATTGTGTAGGCCGGCATGTAGACCGGCGTGTAGACGAGTTGCTGCGGAGTGAGGGGGTGAGAGAGGTGCAATTCAGAGGTTACCGTCCATATTCGAGCAATGGCGGGAGTACCTCTTGATCTTGCGTAGAGAGGAATATAGCGCCATGACGGCGCGTACGTTACTCCATTTTTGCGAGCCCCTAGTGCTACGAGGCCTTCTTGCAGCGGCTGGTATCTCGGTATCGAGGCCATTGCTCTCCAAAGACTCTGAAGTGGTCGATGTCGCGCTCACACCGGCTGCATCCTTGTCCAACGATTCTCCATGGCTCGAGGAAGTGTCTCGACGGTACAGCTCCGATAACCTGCGAAGAAGACAGAACCCCGACGGGTTGCCTCTCTCACTCTCTTTCTCTCCCTCTCGTTTACCACCATTCGCTCGTTCATCTGCCAAAATTCTTTCGTTCTGTTTCTCTCACGTTTCTCGTTTGTTCTTTTCTTTTGATTGTTTTTTTTTTAATTTTTATTCTTAGTGTTTGTTTATTTTTCTCTTTCTTTGGGAGTGGGGTAGGGAGGGAAAGATTAATTTTTCTCGCTTTTTCTGCCTCGTTTACGGCAACAATTTTTAACACTCGGGTTTCAATCTCACTGAAGCTTTCTTTTTCACTCACTGAAGGCGCTGATATCGCATACATACTATTTTTGGAGATTTTTGGAGGATGCAGTTGGGAATACGGAATCTTTGACCGTTCGAATTAGGATTCTTGATTTTATTTTTGAAATTATTGTGTATATTTTTGTTTCATTGAAATTTCTTAGTAATTAAGTAAAATTTTTTCTTTCAAATACGAAGTAAATGTAAAAATTTATCATATCAAGTTACATATATATCTTTTTTAAGTTTTTCATATTTTAATATTCGATTAATTTAATGACAAGCTATCAACAGTCAAAGTTTTTAATCCCAATTACAAATGTTTTTAAAAGTTTAATTTGTACATTTCTCTTTTATTTTTTTAATTTTTCAAAATTGAATTTATATACATAACATGCTTTTATTCTCATAAAAAATATATAGATGTAAAAATCTCGTTTTTATAAAGTTTTTTTGCCAAGAATTTTTACTGTTGATATTCTCGCGAAGATTACAATTCGAAACGAAATATAAGCATAGAATTGCATAATAAAGATACTGATTTAATGAATTTGTAATTCTTAGAATTAAAAATTTTTACAAGTGTAAAATAGATAATGGATTTTTCATTTTAAATATTTTTACATATATATATCTATATTTAATCAATTATCTCTTCTTGCAAAAATATTAATCTTAATTTTTCAAAAATTATTTTCTCTTCGAGAAAGATATGTGTAATGAATTTAAAAAAAAAAATACTACTTTAATGCGAGATGAAAATGAATTATTTACACAAATAAAAATCGTTAATCTTCCCCTTTTTAATATACATATCTATGATCGTGCTTTTATTTGTCATCAAATTTGTGTTCATCATGCTTAATTTTATGTTACAATGAATATTATACAATTGTGCGATGTTCAAATTTATTTATTGTTCAATTTACAGAATTTTAATAGAAATTTGTTAATTCTACGTCTTAAATGTGCTTTCAGAAATGAGATGAATCTACTTTTAAAGGTGCAATAAAAAATGCAAAATCTCTATTTACTATTTATAATCGTAATTACCATTATGAAAGATTTATTTAATTTTTCATTTATCTACATATTTTGTATATACTTATAAAAAATTAACATCATGCAGTGCAGGGGAAAATAAATATTCCTAAATATCCCTAAGGAAGATTAACGATTCCTCTTTATCTTTTAAACAGATAGAATCACATCCTTCTATGCTAATAAAAAATTAACCATTTCTTAACTCTAAAAGTGATGAAAGAATAAATTCTTTTTCAACATTTTCAAGATTTAATCTCCTAAAATAATATCGAAAAGACACAAAAAGAAGATTTAAAAAAAATTTTTTCTTCCTTCGAATTCGATATTAGATAAAATTTAATGAAAACTATCGAGTAAAAAGTTTACAAAAATTCACCAACCATAAACACATCTACACAATCTATAGTAAAATATCTAGGAAATTCTTTTCGTCGAATTATTATACTGTAATATCGACCGAGAAGAGAAACGTAACTAAATTGCTTTCTTTTCACGTGGATTCCTTTCCACGGTGAAAAACTTTATTTTCCATTCCCATCTCGCTTCAAATATCCGACAAAAGTATTCTATTCGATGTTTCCAAGAAGCTATTCTAACCTTTTGATCCTTCAATGGGGATCGTTAACAGGTCAGATGATGAAAACCGATCGTTCTCTTCTTCTTCCTCCCACTTATTCTCATTCACTTCTCTTTCTCTCTCTTTCTCTCATTCTTTCAATTCTATCTTCACATTCTATCGTAATTTCGCACACGCGCGATCACATTCACTCTTTCTCTCTGTGTCCGTCTGTCCATCTCTATCGCATTGTAGAATATCGAGTATTTCCTTTCCCAATCTCATCATCCGGTTCAGCCAGTTCGATTTGCTTTCCTGCTATTCAGGAAGAACGTTCGTGCACTATACTGCTATTAGTCGAGGAAAGTTCGATTCATTTTTTTTCTTTTTTTTTTTTTTAAGCCAGTGAATTCACGAAAATTTTATCGTGGATGGATACATATATATATATATATATATAGACACTTATATGAATTAAATAGAAATAATATATGAGTTACGAGAAAATATATATTCTATTATTGAGTAATTGGTCAACGAGATAAAATGAGACCTTTACGTGGAACATGATGATATTTTTGGTATTTATAAAAATTGAGAGAAAATTTTGTAAGATAAAATGTTTCTCGTATTCGGATAAATAAGAAATCCTTTAAAATTTTTCTAAAATTTAGAAAAGTTTAAAGAAAAAGATCCAGATCTTTCAAAAAGGAAAGAAAATTTTATTTCAAGTGATTCTGAAAGTTAAAATTAAAATTCATAGAAGAGTTCTGAAAAAAAAGTTACTATAAACATTAGGGATCCCTAGACGTAAGACTTTCTTTTCTTTATCGTGAGAATTTTTTTTGAATTTGTGGAAACTGTAATAAAGTTTATCCAGTTTTTGTAAAATGTTTGTTTCGCAAATAATTTCAGATCTCAAACACTACGAGATCTCACCCGATCTCCACCGAATTTCCCCGAAGTTTAATAGTTTGTGTAATCTTAAACTTTAAGCAATTCGCACATATAATTCCCTAGCGTGAATGAGATAAGAATCATGGTGAAATTATCTAAATATTGAAGTTGTAAGCAAAGAAAAAGAAGTATTAAGAAGGGGAGAAAAGACAGGGAAAAAAATAAAAAAGAGTTTGTTAGATAAAATATTCTTTTCTGTAGTATGATAAACTTATGGTTTTTGATTTAAATGATAATATTTTTTAAATCGCAATTTTAAAAATTAACTTCTTTTTTTACTACTAGTAAAAAAGTATTTTTCTTTTCTAATTCCTTCTCTAAATTTTCTTCAATTTTTCCAAAAGAATAAAAAAGTAATTCGAATGAATAAAAACATAATTTCCTCTTGCTCATAAATTGATTATCTTCGACCAATTTTAATTGGTCTGATCGGAAAACCATCGTCACGATTTTCGATTTTTTATCGAGCAATAAATTTCCACTGTATTTTAAATGTATCGTGGTTGAGAAACTCACGAAGGGGTGATATATCACACGAAGCACGAACCAAGAGATCGAACGATGCGATAAATTCGACTTCGATTTGGCTAACCGGAACTTTTATCTTCTCCTACGATTCGAAGCTTTTTACGACAGCAGAAGCACGGTGAAGAATCTAACCTCTGTTAGATAAGACGTTCGATTTTTCGTCGAAATTATCCTCAACACTTACGGTGGACACGAATGGGTTTTTGCACTCGAGATGCTCTCTGTCAGATTGCACATTACGAGCCATCATCTCGGTTAAATATCGATTCTGTGAATCGAATGGTTCTTAAACTCGTGGCTTATAACACAATTGAAGAGTTAGTGTTGCAAAATTCAACTGGTAGAGCTAATTATGGAACATTCGATAGAATCCATTATATTTAATCTTTGTATAGTTTTTTGGCATGAATCTTAATATACACAATTCTAGTAAATTTTATCTAAAAAGTTTCAATGTACTTTATTAGAAATTTTAAATATAGTTTATTTTTTAAAATTCTTCTACTATTTTCTTTAATCTCCTACTTTTAAAATTCTTAATATAGCACATCCTTTTTTTGTACTTTTTTTAACTTAAAATATCTCAACGTAGCTTATTAGGAAGTGGCTACTATGATTAATTCATGAGACACTGAAGAGAGAATATATATCATCTTTTTTGCTCGCGTTCTTAGATTATTGCTACAGTGATGAAAGAATGGAAAGAGAAACGTTAAAGAAAATGTGAACTGAAGAAAAAGTATACTATGCTTGTCTCAGATACTTGGAATATATTATAATTTGTAATTTTTCGAATTTTTGTATATAACAATTGGATTGAAGATAAGTACTTGCGAGAAAGTAAAAGTTAAAGAGACATCTGATGACAATCATTGGAACCACTTATGATAGATATAAGTACCTATTAATTGAATTTAAAACTATCTAATTGAATCAAAATTAGAAAATAATTACGAATAACAAAAATGCTATTAATTTTAGAAATTTTTATGTAAAATATATTGCATATTTAGAAATATAATATAATATTATATAATTATTTAATTTATTCTACTATAATAAAAAAATACATAAGATATTCAAGTTGAAATATTTTACATGAAAAACAGAAAATAGAAAATTCATTTTAAGTTCATTTTAAAAATAATCACTTCACGTTCAAAGTTTATCCTTAATATCATGTTATACATTTATCGCGTTAGCATGTTCACGTTAGCAACTTCAATCTTCAGAAGTTGAACCTTATTTTGATCAACTTGTGCAATCTCTTTAATCTTTCCAAGTTATATCGTATTTTGATCTTCTATTCAGTCAACTTTTTAATCCGTCCAACTTCTATTTTATTTTGATCATCTTTCGCATCCATCAAACTTTTTAATCTCTGTAAATTGCATTATATATTTTGATCGTCATCCACACTTTATAGACCGTCTGCACTTCATAATCGTAATTGCGTTTCAAACATATTTTATATAGTCCATATCCATAATCGGTGAATAATTAAAGTCTCGAAATTGTATTTTAACAAGCAATTTAGCGAAAGAACGACGACAGAACAGATTTCCACGTATGTATATTACGGGATTAGAATTAAAATTAATGATATTTTTATCCATCCCGATTATTTCAATCCCAAAATTATCTTATCTCGATCATCCATTATTTCCTAAAATAATTCTTTAAAAAAAAAATCTAATCTCGTTACTCAATAATCAAATCTCAAATACTTCGTTTTTATCCGTTAAAATCGAATTTAAAAAAAAAGTTAATTTTTTTCTAATTTTTTCTCTCGTTCATCAAAAATCCTACCTACATCAATCTTGAAAACTTTTCAAATTTTCCTTCAACTGGCTAAAGATTCTCAAGAAAAGTCGCATCAAATTTCTCGTCCAAAACTTTTCAAAATCCAACCAATTAATATTTCTTCTCGTTTTTTTTTTTTTTTTTTTATCGTCGCGCGGTTTTCTTTTCAATTCACGTCCCCTTCCCTCCCTACCTCGCCGTCCCTTCAGCCGATTAATTTTCATCGAGAGATTTCGAGAAAGGACTCGGTCGGTAACGACGGATGGGTTGCAAACACGAATCGAGCGTGAAAAAATCGAGGTGAAAAAACGGGAATGAGAATTGGCGCGGCCTTAATCTGACGGAAAAACGAGGAAATTTTCTATGTGAAATGCATCGGCCACGGGAAAAATATTCTCGCTCTAATTGCCACGCGATCCATTATCATTCTCTGTTGGAAACGTCGCTTAGATGAGAATTGCGTTAACAGCGAGTGAATCGTGTTGTCGTCTCGAGTTGTGTCATTTCTAGTGTGAAAATGGGACGTGTTTCCACTTTTTTCATTTTTTTTATTTATTCCATTGCCGCGATGATTTTGAAACGAGCTACTATTTCTTCTGTTATACTGTGTTCTTGTTCGTAGAAAATCGTAAAAATATATTTTTTATCTCTAGAAATTAACTAATTTTTAATAAATTTATTAATTTTTAACGCGTATATCCTTTCTTTCGAAATCCCTCGATCAATATATATATATATATATATATTTGTTAAATATCGAATTAAAATTTTATCGATTATTACTTGATTCTTTTTTAATTTTTGTAAAGTACTGATTTTGTGGCCATTTAATTAAATCTCTAGATACACGAGTGAAAATGACAAACAATTTCTTTAACAATTCTATAACGAATTCGCTCTTAAATTCTTGAGAAGAAATTCCTCTGCATCATGAAATTTACAGAAATCTATTTTTTTATCTTTCTGAAAAAAATTAATATTATATGTAAAATAAAAAAAATAATACTATACGTATATAATAAATAAGAAAGAAGAAAAGTCTATATTGAATAAACGACAAGTAACAGTTGGATTTCAAGAAGAGCAAGTCCTTGGTAAGACTGTAGAAAAGCCGACTTCTCATTCAAGTATCGAGAGAGAGAGCTAGCTTAAATCAAAGTTGAGGAGAATTGTTGTAAAGTCTTTCAAGAGCTCGACTTTTGATTAAAGATCCCAGATGGTATGCCCTTATTACAACTTAAACCGTAATAACGTAGACGAGGTAATTAAACGCATTTTCCAGAGGAAGGAAATGACTAATCTCTTTTGATTTCCTGTCAAATCTTCTTAAATTTCTCCTCGATAAATAATATATTTATTACTTACTTCGAATAGATATCGTGTTATTGTATTGTGATTGCAAAAATACTATTTTTTATTTAATTTTAATACACATTTAATTAGGATTATAATATTAGATATGTTTAGATTAATTTATCATCGTGTTTGAAAATTAAATTCTCTTTGAAAAGGTTCTTTGAAAAGGTGACAAGATTGTGTGTTGGAATGATTCATCAAACGTATATGATACATTTATTATTATGCTCATTAAAATATTAAAACGTATTTTATATTTAATGAAAATAGTAATTAATATTAATATCAATATATTAATATCAAATAATATATTAATATTAATATTTCAGTTAATATGTTTGATAAATAGAAATAATTGCAGAATCATTTTCATTCTAACTTTTGATTCACCTAAAGTTGTGTGCAGATTGCAAAAAATCACGAAATCACAAGAATTACAGAAAGGATAGTTAGTTGGCCGTAAAAAGGATGGTTAGCATCAAAGCTAGGCAAACATATCTCGCCGCACTTGAACGTAATAAAATGTAATTGGTTTGAAGGTAATTAGCGTGCCATTTGCAGCATCGACGTTATTAGATCCTATTAATGGCATTAAAGAACTTGGACAAGTTGTAATGCAGAGAAGATTGCAGGATTACTTTTGGTTCAAACATCAAGACGTCAATTTTGTTAATTATTCTTGATTCTCGATGGATACAACAATTTTTTTATAATATATCTTAACGTTACATACACGTAAAAAATTTCAATCAAACACGTATTCAAAATAACACGAATAGGAACAATCATTGCGTTATAATAGAAACGCCTGTACATAGGCAATCGGTCTAGCCAAGCCGTGCTCAGCTGATCGATGGGCCGGTTGCCTACGTACAGGCGTTCCTGCTCTAAAATTAAATTACGCATAACTCGAAAAATACAATCCAATCGACGTTTTGGCATATCAACTTTTTTGCTTGTTTCGACGCCTAGAATTGATCTTTCAAAGATTGTCCATTGTTTTTATGGATGTGAATCGAATTAACGCGATATAAAAATTTTTTTTTTTTTTCATTTCATATTCTCTCGTCACTTTCTTCTCGCAACGAGACGAAAATAAATCAATCGGATACAAATACGTATAAATAGCTCTCGTCACTTGGTTACATTAATATTCGAAGAAGAAAATGTCAAGGATGCGTCGAGCTCTTCAATTTTCACAAATATTCATCGTGCATATAGCTCACTTTCATGCCACGCTTATGAAAGCAAAAGTCTCATAACATAGATTTTCCACCTTCCTTCGACGACGAAGACAAGCTAACAGGCACGTAACTACGTGTACGTGATATCCCTGGCAGGGGCCATGGCACAAAACGTGTCACCAATCTTGACAAGTTTCCTCCACGTTTTTTTCGTAATATACACTTTATGTGAAATGAAAAATTGCTTTTTTTGAAAGGGTCGTATATATTTGTTTCGTGTTCAATATCTTTCGAAATAATAATAATAATCTTAGATTCGTCAATTATAATTCGTCAATATAATCTTATTATAATTTAATAAAACAAAATCTCAAATATTTGATGCAAATTCGTTACGAAATGATTCATTTAATAAGTTTAAAATTCATTGTCAGTTAAAAATTTAATTTATAATAATTTAAAATTCAAATATCGAGATTGAATTTAATACTGTACTAGAATCAAGTTTCAAATCCAATTTGATTAATCTTAATGGCAACTTTGTTAAGAATAAATCTTTTTCACGTTAATTGTATGCATCGATAAATGCGATTTTGTTAATAATTCAATTTCATATCGAAACAATTCGCCTCGAAAAGTGCTCGCAATTGATTTCCATGACTCGGAATACTTCCAGAATATCGATATTAAATCAGCTTTAATTTAATCTTCGGACAGTCGAAGGAATTTTCCTGTGAAAATTTCTATCCCATTTGATAAATACGAACTAATATCGATTATAATATTTATATCATTTCGAATTTTGTATAGAATTGCAAAATAATTTGTCGTGTACATTTTTCATTATTCAGATTTATGATTACGTGTATATTAATATAATTTAAGATATTTCAATTTTACGTATGTATTTATTATTTATTGAGTTTAACGATAATACTAATGATGTTAAAATGATTTTAAACTAATTTTTGATTTCGTTCATATAGAAACTGGTAATTAATAATTATTGAACACAATGTTGTGTGATTAATAACTTATATCAGTTACCGATTATCGGTAATCCATTAGTAATGGAACTTTACTGTCAAATTTTAAATTAAGTATGTGTCTATCATTTCACATTGCTCAATGAATGAAATTTATTAAACTGTCATATGAATACTGTCCTACATAAATTAATAACAATTAATAATTAATTAAATGAATAAAATTCTTCATTATTTATTATTTGAAGAAAATTTCTAAAAATTACAAGTTTCACATATTCAAATTTATTTTTCTCAAATTAGAGCAATTATACAATTTCATCTAAGGAATCATTTTCTCATAAACTGTATTACAATTTTTCATTTTTCACCCTATATAACTTCTATAATTCATCCTTCATTATTACAGCAATATTCTCTTACTCTTTTCATCCAATATTTTTGACAAACCATTAATAAAATATGTCCAATTTCTTGTTATTAAAAATTATCAAAAAAAATTTATTAAAAATGCAACATTTTTAATTTTCGAAGATATTTGAAATCAAATATGCGTGAATATATCGTGGAACGAAAATAATAATTTCAGAATATTCGCACACCCTTCGTTTCCATCGCTCGCAATATATTATCTTGCCACAGCTTTCCTGTTCCACACGAATTCATTTTCCACTCGACTCGATCTGTCGTTCGAATTAAAATTCCCGCGCGTTTCGTGCTTCGTGCGAATTATCGGACCAAGTGTTACCACGAACGATTCGATACACGTTTTCTCGTTAGAATTCACTTTTATCATTTTTTTTTCTTTCTTTTCGAAAGGGAGAAAGAGGAGGAGGAAATAATAAAGGAATAAGAAAATATTATAGACGAGAATTACTTCGATCTTGCTGCAATCATGGCTTTCGAATTAATTTTTTCTTTCTCTTTGAATTAAATCTTTCAAATTTTATATATATATTTTATTATTGAATATTATTCTTTCTTCGATATTTCGAGAATCGAATAAGAATTATCGCAAGACGGCAACAGGATTAGGAAAAAATGCAATATCTTTAACTCGATGAACTTTTTTCTATCGATAAGAGATGGAAAATATCGGAATACAATCGATTTTATTCGTAGAAACGAATCATCAGTGCCACGTAAGGTTTCATAATCGTTGCCAAAAGACCTGAAGTAATCGTAAATCGACCCTACACTCAATCTTCAATCAACTTGAATACATATCGAGACCACGCAATCTCGACCGACAAGCTCAGCCATCGCAATCCTCGATGAAACTCGAGAACGTGCTCTTCATCTTAGAGCTTTTTAGATCATCACTCGACGTACAAGGAAGCGTGCTTTGTGTTTGTTAAGGGGGATATCGTTCCAAAGGAGACACCGATCGAGAAAGGTTAAAAAAGTAAAGAGGAAATAAAGAATCGAGAGGCGACTCACCGCGTTCCTGTGTGGCCATTGGAACGTCTTCCGCTACTTTCCTCGTCCTCGTCGTCCTCGTCGTCTCTTGACGTCGCCAGTGAGTGGGGAACAGAAGAGGGAGCACTGCTACCGGAATCGGGCCCTGGGCCCATCCTCGAACCGGAAGCACCGCTGCAGCCCGCCGAAGACGTCGACAGACCACCCCCTCCCTGGCCCTCCTCGTTCTCCGCACGATCCACCTGCAACATATTTACGTTTTTAATGTAGTAAATTAGTATATCATAGCAATTAGTAAATTAGTATCAGTACCAGTATAATAATATATTATTAATAATTAATTTTATTAAATATATAATATATAGTAGTTATTAATAGTGTTATAGAAATATATTTAGTATTATAGAAATATATTAGTAGTAGAAATATGAGCCTATGATTAATTTATATTATTGGTATCGTAATATATTTTAATATTAGTATAAATAATGCTAATGTAGTACAGAAAAAACAAGAAAAAATGTAGAACAATAATATGTGGATTTGAACAGACGATCTTTAGATTTAAAGTCTAAGAACTTACGCATTACGCCATGGTGTTTTTCGGTTATACGTTATTATTTGTTCCAATTTATTGTTCAATATTATAATAATATTATCATATTAGTATAGAGTATTATATAGTTTTTATTAATATAGATATATTTCTCAAATGTTGCATGATTCTTTTACTAATTATTATCTTTACTATTATTATCTTTTATTTCAATAATTTTCGCAATATATTATAATTATATTTTCGCAAATTTAATTAAACGTATTTTCTATATATCGACAGTATTTTACCGTAACCACTAAGCTGACCAATTTGTCACCATGAGCAACCATCCATATCACTATAACTTGAACTCAATTCGTGTATAATAAAATAGATGCATTGTTGCATGATTAACAGGTTGAAATTCATCAATATAATATAAATATATTTTAAATATTAAATATTGTGCAAAAGATACAACATGGAATAAAATGTATATCGAATATTTTTATAATAATTTTAAATTCTCGAAAACGAAAAATTAAATTAAATTATTATATTCCTCATCTGCCTCTGACTGTCTTTTTCTACTGTTCCAGTCAATGATTGATCCACGCTACTTCTTCGACCAATAATTTCTTAATCAATGCTCGATCTATCCTTTTCCATTTGTTCCACCATTATTATTAAAAACACAATGATGCACTATTTTTGTAAATGTCTTTTTTTTGAGTAAAACGTAATTCTTTCGTTTCCTTCATCCCCTTTACTTTTAATAAACGAATTATCCCTAACAGATTCTTATAATGGTCCGGATCTAATAGAAACAGGACACTGGTTCAAGTTATAATGCGTTCAATTAATAATCCTTCCTCGAAATTAGGTCGATGGGTTCAACCAATCTAATTGTTCTCGCCAACTATCGAGGAAAACTCACTTTTCCCGTGAAACCACGTGACCATCCCTCCCCAAGAATTTGTTATCGATAACACTGGATAAAGATGGCCATCTCAATCGGGCTAATTATACTCTACGAAAATTTTTGTCGTTTTCGAATTGTTCCATTAAAAAAAAAAAAAATGTTTATTCGCCAATAAAATTAATACTTTTGAATATGAATATTCGAGAAAAGAAAAATTTGAAAGGATTAAATTTTGTCATTCAGTTTCAATATTTACAAAGATAAAGGAGGTCGTTGACGTATTACAAAAATAATTATGGTAATTTTGCACGTAAAATTAATTGACTGCAAATTCTTTTGAACGACTTGTTAAGAGATGCTTAATCAAGGAAACGAATTAATTTTCGCGCCATAATCGATTAGCTTCCATCCAGTTCAAGATATGAAAAATTAATTAATTTGACCTGATTAAACCGCGCAATCACGTAACATCGCGAGCACGCGTTTATATTTAAAATATCGATTTCTTTTTCCTTTCGAGAAAAAAAAGTGATACTACTTTTTGCAGTCAAAGAATTTGTATTATTAATTTTAATCTTATCATATGTAATTATTATAATATAATATCATTGATGATACGGAAACAGATTGTGAGAAACGAAGATATTTTTTTTTCAATTCTTTGCAATTTTAATTTCATTTTTTTTTTTTAAATATATTGATTAATTAGTATTGGAAGTAGATACGATACTTTAAACGAAGTGATATAAATATGAGAACCGTTTGAAAACTTTCAAAATCCAATCTTTTTGAAATATTTCAAAAAGATATACTTTCAAAAATATATTTCCAAAAAATATATTTAAATCGATATTGAAAGACAATAAATCGTGGAGTAACAGTAAATCGACGAAGGAAAAAAAAAATAGAATCGAAAGGAGATAAATCAAGGAGGGAGGAGCAACATCGCAATATAATATAAATCAACAAAGAAACGATAAATCGAAACGAATAGAATTCTTATAGTTATCCATAGTCGCCTTTCACTTATAAATTTCCAAGTTTAAAAAAGAAAAAAGCATCAAAACGATATTTCAAAATACCTTGAAATATTAATCATCCCCCTGTCTTTCGCTCACTCTTCACTCAACAACACTCAAGATAACATGTGTAACATGTATAATTCTTTACACGAGATAAAAGAAGACAGAGAAGATTCACTTTCCTGTCTGTTAAGAAAAGAGGATTAAAAGGGAATTGAAGCAAAGAGAGGCGCGAGAACAAGGCCAAAGCGTGATGGTCCATCCACTTACTCGAGAAGCGTGGAAATTGCACGATAAGAATAACCGGTGCCATTCGTGCAAATTCCACGATTCGCAAGGGATCTCGAACGACCGTTGAAATGGGCCACCGTGGCGGTGGCCCTTGGATTCGAGAATCCGGCTTTACACCCACTTCCTCACACCGCTTCGAGTGCCTGCATCTTGCTCATCCTGAATATGGATGCAGTTTTGTATCGCAAAAATAATTGTGAAAATAATTCTGTTTTTCTTTTTTATAAAATTTAATTTTCAAATGTTCATCTATTTGTCACAATTTAATGAAAAATTTTTTATTATTATAATTGTAACTTGTATTAAATTTAATGAACTTATAATTGATGAAATACCTGATACACGAAAAAATTGCAAAATCTACTGAAGGAGATGAATGATATAAATATATATATATAAATATAAATTATAATTGTAACTATTAAATTTAATGAATCTGTAATTGATGATATGTGAAAAAATTGCAAAATTTACTGAAAAAGATGAATGATATAAATATTCAGATAATGGTGGATAAACAGTTCATCCTGTTCCTGGACTTGGATAGAATAAATTCTTAAGTAATAGTATTAATTAATGAAGGAGGTAATCAAAATCTAATATTATTTATTCGTGGAAAAGCTATATCTGGTGATCCTAATATTAAAGGAATTAATCAATTTCCAAATCCACCAATTAAAAGTAAAAGTGGAGAAAGGAAGGGGTGGAAAAATTTGTGAATTGTGGAAATGGGAGAAAGATTCAGGGATTGGAAAGAGAAATAATTAAAAGATATTGGTTTGAATGAGAGAGGCTTGGTATATGCATAATTATGCTGTCGAAATGTGAATACCACTTTATTTTTCGTCATCCAAATCATTTTCGCTAGACTGCGCGTGTATGGAGAGCTCGTTATATTTTTATTTTTATTTTTTGAATAAAAAGTGTTTTTCGAATAAAAAAAATATCGAGTACAGAGAGAAGAACGTGAAATTTAATAGATTAATTTTTAATCAGATTTTTTTTTACGCTTTATGAACCGTCTTTGTTGTCCTTTTCTTCTTTAATCGCAAATGATTGACTTGTACCACTTGCACGGCCATAATTGTTTCAACCAGTGATGGGCAAGATTTAATAGTTGAAGTTACTTCGATAATTTATATATAACAATAATTGCAAATAATTTGTAATATACAAAATGGTTAATAAAACAATTATTTGAAGTAATTTAATTCGAAATTTTTAACCAATTACTTTTTCAACGAAATTAATTAACCCCATCCTGGTTTCAATTTATTTGCCTGACAAACGGTTGACCTACACTACTATCTGAACACGACTTATTCTACTTGTGCAACAATGGCAGATCTTTTTGCTGGAAAATAACGAGGTATATTACCTGTCTGTTCAATAACTGACATAAAATAATGCATTTTGAAAATACAGGTGAAATACACGTGGGAAATATTGAATAGATGTAAATTATTGACACGTGAAAAGGAAGATTAAACATTGTAGCAAATAGAATGGTGCGTTAAATCGCTCGTGAATATTTTCAATTCATATCACGATCTACTATAAAATTTACACGTATCAGAACGATTTTCTACAATATTTTTGGTAGTATATATATATATATATTTCATGCTACAATAGATATTAGCTTCATACGCAGGCAAAATTCCAAATTTAGTTTCTTTATGAATACTAATGTTTCGTTTTCATTTTTAAGATATATTGTAGGAAAATTTTATTTCCTAGAAAATATAAATCAGCATACATTTTTCTTCACAATCTCCTATCTCAAAATATTATTTAAATCAAAATTGATAGTTTAATTTTCAATATTCTCTCAATACTTGTAAAATATTTTTATTTTATTTTTTTTATTTCAAAAAAATAATAGCCAAAAATAGTGAGTCATATTTGAAAAAGAAAAATTAACGTAAAAAATATACATCAAATATACATTGAGAAAAGTTTGCAATTATATTTTTTACATATATTATTATTTTATTATTATTATATTATTTTTTATTTAAACCAATTATAGTTGCTTTTAAAAAAACATATTTTATTATACTTTTGTATTTTATCAAAGAGAATTATTTTAACAATAATTATTATTCAGAAATTATTTTATTAAAATTTCATTTGAAACGGTGTCCCTTTAACACTTCAACTTTCTGTATGACATCAATTTCCATGTTTCTCATACAGTCCTTGTTTCCTCTTACTGCACTTTACCATTAGTGGCGCGCCAACTTTACCAACATTTTGCAATACATAATAGTTGCATATATGAAGGGCTAGTTTAAATCAATTTGCAACTTATTATAGAAGTGATAATACATTTCATTGAAAACTTTGATTCATTTATTCAATGTATAATAAACAATAGAATACAAAGAACACAAAATAATTTTAATGTACGTGTGTATTAATTTCTTGTTCAATAATTCAATTATTAAATGTTAGATTAAATATTGTTTACTATTTTTTCCATTCTTTCTACATTTCCATTTGCTGTGATATAAATATATAAGATAATACTATTACATAAAATATAATAATTTTATTATTGGATACATAATTTAGATGGAAATTGAACAGTATATTATTCCAATTAAATATTTTAAATTAATACATCTTTTATCACATAAACACAGCAATACGGTAAATGTATCAACCGTTAAATTAGTAACAATGGTGCAAGAATTGATTAAAGTAACATTGAACATTAAATGGAACGCTAATCGATGCAATCATTAAACCAATCACACCGATTGCCCAAACCAAAACCGAAGATACTCACGTCTACATTAAGGACTGAATTGCTGCACTAAAATTGACCAAAATGGCGATTGGATATATCGAATTGGACGCGTTAAAGCAGTGGTTCCCAATCTGTGGATCCACAAAGAAGCTTGTAAAGTGTTATTTTTTTCAAAGATTATTATTTAATTATTATTATTATATTACATAGAGATATCACTTAACTTTCAAAATTAATTAATTTTTATTATTAATTTATATTAAAATTATATAAAAATTATTATTTTTATTATTTATTATTTAATTTTTTTAATCTTCCTCATTTTATATGAATATCCGAGTTATTTGTTCATAAAAAAGATTGGCAAATAACTGTGTGTTTTAATCTTGAAGTGATTCTCAACCTTTTCAATACAGTACAATATATTATTATATTAATATATCCCTTGTACTGATAATTTAATTAGCTATGAAATAGAAAAGAGATGTTTGAGAAAGAGAAACGAATTATCGCACCACTTTGTCGTTTATTTTTAAAATAATTCTTAAAAATTAACCAACAATATTAATTATTGGACTTTGAGTTTCAATAGATTGGAAATTATTGATACGATTCAGAGGCATGTCTGAAATAAATTCCATCGTACGTTAGCCACGAAAAGAACACATTTTTCACATTTCAAAGTGAAAGAAGCATTAAAACTGCGATCCATTGTTCGTATGGAAGCATGGAGATATTTGTCTCCGAGACAAAAGAACATGGCGGAATTATCTGGTCTTTTTTTTTTTTTTTGTTACCTTATGACTGGTGCTACCGCGTAAAATTAAAGCGTTACGTTACAAGAATTTTATGAAAATTAATTTTGAAAATTTTTTTTAAAAGTTCATAACGAAACACACGATTGAGGATTTTAGAAATAGACACAAATAGTTTAATCGTTCTATTAGAGAAAAGTACTCAGGTTTTATCATGTTTTTCGTTTATTTATAACTTTTATCTCTTTTTATTTTTAGGAATTTTTTTGTTCTTCACGGTATTTTCAAAAATTGTAAAAGAGACTTTTCAAGCGATTTTTCAACTAGGATTTCTCAACTAACGTTGCTAAATTCGAACCATTCCTTTCAAGACTTTGACATAAATTACTTCCATTTCTAGTGACTTTTATGCAGTGACTTTCATTTTTAGGGATTTTAGGGAATCTTCTCAAAATTTGTAAAAGAAGAATATGATTTTTCAGTCTATCTTAGGATTTTTCCAACTAAATTATTACATTCAAGAAGAAATAAAATCTGGAAAAGATGGAATGTTATTAATCAGTGTAATAAAATTTAATAATTTAATAATATTCGAATATAATTAATAAATACAATCTAAGATTTCTAACGAAAGAATCAGATACGGAAGAATGAAATAATTCTTTTTTCATCTTTCTGTATATTAAAACCATTTCACACGCAAACATATTCTGTATAAAAGAAGTAATATTCCTTTGAGACTGGTTATTTAAACATAAAATGGACATTTTTTAAAAATAAAATAAAATACTATATCGATATCGAATATCCGATAAAGGAAAATTGCTTGTAAATCTTTTATTCATTTCGTATCACAAAGTCGCGAAAACAGTTCCATCGGCGAAAAGAAAAAGAAAAAAAAAAAAAAAAAAANAAAAAAAAAAAAAAAAAGGAAAAAAAAAACGCTCATTAAACATCGTTTGTTATAACTGCAATCGTTGAATTTTTTACTCGCGAAAATCTGGTATTTTTTTTTTCTTTCTATTTTTTTTACTCTTCTGTCACAAGCAGAAAGTGAAACGTTCGGTGAAAAAAAAAAAAAAAAAAAAAAAAGAAGAAGAAAAAAAAATAGAAAGGTAGTTCGTTTAGCTAAACTTGTTCGAGGAAATATTTTTTATTTTTCGAACATTGCTCGTAGCTTGAAAAGAATTAAAACCAATAACGTACGAAATCATAAAACGTTGAGCTAAAAAAAAAAAAAAGCATTTATGATAAATGTAAAATAATCGAGCAAAGATTTAATTCATATAATTATCGAGCTTGGATTATTATTTTTATTACTTATTCTCATTACGAAAGTAATAACAAAATCAATCAGTATAATTATTGTAATAATTAATTATTCCTGATTATTAAAAAAACAGTGAAATAAAAAAAAAACTAGAACTAGTTATTTTAATATAGCATAATATAACCTAGATCCTCTTACTTTTTACACGAATATTTTCAAACGTATAACTTCAATTAAATTCACATAGTAGAATTGTTTCCATTCCTGTTTTCTTTTTCTCTTGAACGAAAAAACTTCACGCAACTTCTCTCTTTATCATACTCTTTATCTCCATTCTCCCATTCGATGGAAAATTAAATTGCTCGTTTAAAAACTCGAAAAAAATAAACTTCAGCCAATCAAATAATTCTATATCTATACGTAAATTTGCTATATTCGTTGTTTATACATTTTTATCATATTTTTATTTCTTCATATTTTTTTTTATTTTCGAAATATTTTATTCGTTGTTTGAAAAGAGGAAAAAAAAAAAAAAAAAAAGAAAGATCTCACGCGTGTATCGTGTGAGAAATCCTAAACAACGAAGCGCGTGATGTCGATTGTTCAAATGGAAAAATAGGATTACGACGAACGTTTGCTAACGCATGCTCTCTAACACGGGATCGTTAACGAACTAAAACATACACGGGATATTCGTGTACGTAGAATTAAACGTTTTATTCGGCCAGCCAATGAATCAATCATGTATAACGTTTTTAACTTTCTAATAACTTTCTGTCAGCTGTTAATCACCAGATTGATAAAATATAACATGGGATGGCAATTCGAGATAAAGAAGTAGAATTTTTAAATTTTTTAAAATTCAAACTGAGAAAAAGAAAACTGTGTTTTATAAACAAATATATTGAAAGTCTGTATAAATTTTTAATAATATTTTAATTTATCGCTAGATATAAAATATAACGTTAATTCACTTTTCACGAAAGTTTTCAATTGTTCAAATTAAATTAATATATGAAAGAAAAAATACAATTTTTGATAGTAATTTTTAAACACAAAATTAAAATTCCCTTTTTTCAAAAAAAAAGTAACGTGTTTTCGAAATATAATTTCAAAAAATCGAGATTCGTGTTAAAATAATCATAAAGAAATTTTATAACGAAGGGATTTCAACTTCAAAAAAAAAAAAAAATAAACCCTAATTTATAAAAATATACAAAAGTTCATCAATTTCATGACGAATTTCACGCGTGAAAAATCTCAAAGCAAATAGAAACTCGCGTGGGAGGGGTGAAAAAAAAAAGTTTTTCGACGTTAATGCGCGTCATTTAACACTAGAGGGAAAGGTAAAAAGTTTCAACGTGTTACAATGCGATTATTCGAGGAATGCCAATTTTTCGGCCAACGATTTCGAAAATAAAGCCGAAATACCATTGTTGCGACGTATATATCTTGCTCCATCCCTTACCAAACATCATTCGATTTTACACGAATTTCGTGTAAAAATAAAAGCTTAAATATTTTCGTCAAATCTCTTATATGTATTCTCTCTTTCACGCTTTTCGATGAAATACAAAAAGAATAATGTTAAATAAAAGTAAAGAACAATTTAATCTTAATGAAACATATTACAAATGAATAATTAAAAAGCGTAATTTTAAATTTAATAATATTACTTTCGAGCGAGTTAAATTTGTAATATATTTCTCAGTGGAAAAAAATGAGAATATTGTTTTTTTATACGTACAATTTTACTTATGAATTTAATTAAAATAAGATAATATTATTTTCTGAAAATATATATATAGAATATATGAAAAATAGGAGTTAAATAATTCTACCAAATAATTTCAGTGATAATAGTCAACGATATATGCCTGAATCGGTAAACTACGTAAAACGTTCAAAATAGCGTCACATGGCACACGCATTGATTAATAAAATTTTCATATATTTCCTATAATATATGCACCTATATAACTTCGTATAATCGTCAATAATAACGCTTGAACCGCCTCGATATTTCCATATTAGAATCAATAATGCAAAAATATATCGAGTAGCGTTTCGATCACGATAATTTCTCCGTACGGTGAAATCACGTTTCTTCTTAGGGATCAGTTGGCAAACAATCGCAAATCAGTTAGCAAACAGTTGCTCGGTCGGTAACGTCGGGCTCGAATTGGGTCAAGAATGAATGCTGCAAGTTAGCGACGGAATTACGGATCCGAGACCCGATAATGTTGACAAAGATCAACGATTCGGCGTACATCGTTGGTCGACGAGGCTATATATCTTGGTCAAACCTGGATAAAATATTACTTTAAATAATAAAAAAATGGCAAATAATCCTATTTATTTTAAAGTAAATGGGCATATATTTTGAAAGTAAAACGTTTCGTTTAGTATCAAGTATTGAAAAATAATATTTTATTTGAATATTACCAAAAATATTTAGATTTTGTCTCGAATTATTTTATTTATTTTAATCGATTTATTTTAAATAATATTGCTGAAAATAATGTTTTCGAATTCAATTTATGAATACTGGATAATTTTTTTATATTCGAAAAATATTTTTTATCATATCATTACAATCATATCACAACTTATTCCACTTTAATTTTTTTTTTTCAGTAGAAACTCTTAAATTTACTTTAAGCAAGATTAAAATATTTTATTTCATTTGCCGAAATTTTTATATCCTATTTGAAATAATATTTAATCAAAATCTAACGTGTTAAACAATATTTGAGAATATTTATTTTGGTAAATATTATCCAACACTGATACCAAGTTACGTTTTCATTTATTACGTTTGCACGGTTAACCACGACGCCATTCAAGACGCAATTAAGAAGATAGTTCCCTTAAGTGCACGTGTGCCATCATTTTGAGACGAGTAAGAGAGGCTTAAACGAGCGTATAGTTTAGCTTTTAATAGGTCACAGTTTGGATTTTCATTGTTGGAAATTCATGTGTTATTGCGATTTCGATGGTTTCGAGAATTTGTGTAACGAGACAAGTGAAATGCCAGTTGTGGTCAGACAAGTAGAGTAAACCAATCATTATCGTTAATTAGTTTATGATTCTACTTAACCGACTGGTAACTGGTGGATGTTGGATGTAAAAAAAGTCTCTGTGATAATTATCAGTTATATTCTACATTTGAGTTATAATTAAACGTGTTATAATTTTATCAGTTTTGAAAAAGATATGAACAATGAAGTTTATAGTGTATCTAAAAAAAAAAAGAATTTAATTAAATATTTTATAATAATAAAAGTAAAATTATTGGTTAAACAAAATATAGCTAGTAACTTGCTTGCACAAGAATAAATCAATCACAGTCAAACTAAACATGTTTATTGTAATTGTGATTCATTCTAATCTACTTAATTGACTATAATTAATTTATTCTACTTGCCATTCGGTATGATCAATTATTGGTTAGAGTAGTCAACTGTTGGCTACACAAAGTCCTTAATTTGATTAGAGAAGTAGTGTAGGTGAATTGATTAGACAATGATTTAATAATTTTCAGATAAGTTATAGATCATTTAAATAAATATATATATTTTTATTCATTTTAAGTTTCAAATTGTCTAACGAACTTATAACCTTTCTTTAAAACATTGCCAAAAATTCCTTCGCTATCAGAATCATTTTTATGAGATAACAAGAAAAAAAAAGAACTCATGTAACGTTGTTACATCTATCGTATTTCTATTTATCGACAATCTTCTTTCAAAATCGAATTTAAGTTTTCGCGGTGAATTAAGTTGCCTCGAAACGAGGTTTCCAAACAACGTTCCCAAAGGAAATATTCGAAACACGTTCCCTCCTGACAAGTCTCCCCTGTTTAAAAACTAAGCCGAGACGGTTTAAAAATTTTCACGATCGCCTCCCCATCATGAATGTTAAAAGCCCTCGCTCTTATATTCCTTTCACTGAATTACACGATCGAAAAGTTAAGCATCCCGTTCAAACACATCAATGTAGAAAATTGTATACAAACGAAAGTGAAAATGCTATGCATGAATTTTTGAATATTTTTTCTGATCGAAATTAAAAAATGTAACGGCGTATATATAGGTTAGGTTAGGTTAGATTACGTATAATGACATCATTTTTTTAGTTTTTAAACAAATTTTATCAAAAAAAAAAAAGTGAAAATACTATATATGAGCTTTAAATATTTTTCCTGATCGAAATTAAAAAATGTAACGGCGTATATACAGGTTAGGTTAGGTTAGGTTACGTATAATGACATGATTTTTTTTAACTTTCGAACAAATTTTATCCAAAGAATATTATAGTGAAAATGCTATATATGAATTTTAAATATTTTTTTCTCACCGAAATTAAATTAATTTCTATAAATTTATATTGTTTTATATATATATATTTTATAGATTACATTTTATTCTTTGGATCTATTTTATGGCATTAAGTATTCTTTATGAATGATACGTGTCTCAAAGAAACATAAACCTGTCGAAAGAGAGCAGAGATGGCAAGAATGAAATTCTTCTGCATCAGGCCTTATACCTAGAAGACGTGCAATTGGTAGTTGATCGTATCGTTTTGTGAAAATAAAGCTGACTTTTATGGTAAAGAAGCCGATATCTTCGTTTAACCGACCTCTCTTCGTTCAATTTACGAGGAGAGCATAAAACTCTCAAGTGAAACAATGTTGGTTGTTTATCGACGATGATGAGGACCGATTAATGGGATCGTCATCGTATATTGCCAGTATTTATTTATATTGACTTTTGCTAAAGGTAATTGGATTTTTGGTTTTATACGGGAAATAAAATATTTTATTCGAATCATTGATGGCTTATTCCTGTCAACAAATATTGTACGCCCACGTTTTACATTATATGTATAATATCTCATTCTCTTATTCCATATGTATTCTACAATACAGGAAATTTATTAAAATCTACATTATTTAAAATTCAAATTCTATATTTCATTACATCCACAACAATGCCTCTTAATTTTTTTTTTTTTTTTTAGATCATATTTCAAAGTTTCAATTCTTGTAGAATAATTCTGAAAGTAATATTTAAATTGTTAAATGCTGAAACTATGAAATATAGTTTCAAATTATGAGACATAGGTCTATACCAATGCATACAATTTTCTTTCCATTGCATTGCTTCAGTTAAGTCTATAACACTATCTTAAGTTCTACCCAAAACTTTCAACTAGTAGAACTTTCATTAACAAAAACAAAGATACCCTTACTTTATCTACAACAGTGTTTCTCAACATTTCTTGAAACATGCCCTACTTTAACATCTCAAAGTTTCATTATATAACAGTCAGCCATACTCTGAAACCTGCAAAATATTTTGAAATGCCCTACTATGGATCATATGTTCCATATTGTGAAAGACAAATTCAAAAGCATTCTTAAGTTCATCCTTCCCAAAGTTTTTAATTAAATAGAACTTTTGTTAACAACAACAAAAATTCCTTTATTCCACTCACAGCAGCATTTCTCAATATGCCCTACTTTAACATCTCAAAGTTTCATTATATAACAATGAACCATATTCTGAAACCTGCAAAATATTTTAAAATTCCCTACTATACATCATATTATGAAATACAAATTCAAAATCATTATTTAAACTCATTCTTCCAAAAGTTTTTAATTAAATAGAATTTTTGTTAACAACAACAAAAATTTCCTTATTTCATTTCTTAATTTTTCTTAAAACATGCTCTTCAACATCTTAAACTTTCATTATATAATAATTAATCATATTCTGCAAAATATTTTAGAATGTCCTATGGATCATATATCCTATATTGTGAAATACAAATTCAAAATCATTTTCTTAAACTCTTCCAAAAATTTTTAACTCAATAGAACTTCTGTCCCCTTATTCCATCCACAACAATATTTCTCAAACTTTCTTGAATCTCAAAAATTTTAAATGTACTATGAACTAACTTTTGAAATCTTCAAAATATTATATCTTAAAATATACTCTGATACAATACCATAAACATTACATTATTAAATTTAGTGAATACAATTTCCCTATGCAGCATTATTTCAATTAGCTCCCACATGATCCAATCTCTTGGCATCCAATTTTCCTATATTTCAATTATCTCCAATGTAATCCACTTTCCTCGACAAAAGTTTTTAAGCTTTTGTTACCACCGACAAAAGCTTTAATGCCCTAAATGAACGCACGTTTCTCCCACCAGAGACCCAATCTCTTATCTCTCTCTCTCTCTCTCTCTCTCTCTCTCTCTCTCTCTCTCTCTCTCTCTCTCTTAGAAACACGAGGCATCGATGCATAGCCAAGTCGAGGACAATGTTGTCCGGGCAAGTGCAGTGATGGATATGCAGTGTCTCTGTTTGGAATCCAGCTTGTACGCGCTGCCTACAGATCCGTCCATTGTTCTTTGGAGCTGCTGTCTGAAGGCACGTGCCGCGGACAGTCGGTTCACACGACGCTTTCAAAAGGCTGCCCCTTTTTGCAGAGGAAGGGCATATATGGCTGATGAATACCAGTGGGTGTTTTAGAATCTTGAATATGCGTGCGTTGGGATGTAATGAATAGTTGTTGGATCAGTTGTTGAATTTTGGAGGAAAGTTTATTTGTATATGTGTTGACGACTATTCCAGTGGAAAAGTGTTAATTTCTGATTTTCTGAATTTGTAAATAATCGAACATTAGTTTCATCGAAAAAATGATAAATATCGAAATTCAATTCCAGTGCCAGTGAAACAATTGAATTACAAATATTAAATTTTATTTAAACTTACGTGTATATATACGTATGGTCAAATTATTTATCGAAATGTGATAAAAAAAAAAAATTGTCTCCATAAGATGAGTTCGATCGATTCGAAATGAAACGAATAATTATCGCGCAATACTGTTGCTCATTGAACGTTCAGAATGTTTAATCAAAAGATCCTTGCAACTTTGTCATAATCATCTCTGTAATCTCGCAGAAATCAAAGATATACCACGTGCTGAAAATGATAAACCACGCCGCAATTTCATCCTCGGTATTAACTCGTCGGGCAAATCCTCGTCTCGTCAAATTTCACCTCTCGAATTTAGCACCGCATCAAAGGCTTGGCCCATGTCGGGGAGCCGAGTTTGCTGACGACTTTCATAAAGTTCGACGTGACTCGACGCGATTTCTCGTCGTGGAACGTTCGTGGGATCAGCATTAATAATAATCCTTCGATCGTACGCCACCGCGTCGAATTCGAGCGTTTATTATCTTGTCTCGAATGTGGGACACCGTGTGAGAGTAGAGAAGAGTTTGTAGAGAATTCGAAAATTACGCGAACGAAGAATTTTTGAGTTACAACGCAAGAACTACGCCTGTACGTAGGCAACCCGCTCATCGATCAGCTGAGCACGATGACCGGATCGGTTGCCTATGTGCAGGCGTTTCTGGTTAGTTAATAGATTTGCGAGTACGAGTGAAAAATAATTGTTTTAAAACATTGTGTTAAAACATTTATATTATAATTCATAAAATTTATTTGAAATGTCAAGATTTTAATGATAAAAATTTGAAATTTATAAAGAAACGATCATTGATTCAGAACAAAGTAAATTTGTGATCTGTGATCTGTGTCTATCTTTTCACGATTATGCAATTTTTATATTCACGTTCTTACGAATAATTCGAAACGACTCACTCTGCTATCCCTATCCACCATCCATGAAAACACACGATCGTTTCACGATTGAGCGACACGATACCATAAAACGGCGATTGTTCGAGCGTAGGCGGCACGGGATATGGGCAGTAGTATAGGCCTATCGCGCGTCAGCCGTGTAGTGGTATCGAAGCCCGATCGATCGCACGCATGTACATCGAACATCTTAACGAGGCCCATAAAAACAGTCTGTGCAGAGTTCCTCTTCTCTCCCCGCACTCCATTCTGATCCCAAAATTCCAAGATTACGAAACAATATCGGCTAACAAGCTGGCCGAGTTTTCGTCTGATTAACGCGCGTAATTTCGCGATACCCGATTTAAATGCGCATTAATTTGCATGGTGAACGACCAAGGGCGTTGCTCGCCCTTCGACTCGACCCTCGTGTTCCTTGAGACGACCTCGTGCTCGGAGAAAATTAAATGCGTGAATGGATAGGGGTGAATATTTTTTTTTTTTTAGTAATTTTTGTTTATAATTCAGTGATTTTTAAGCAATGGAAATAATTTGGATGGATGGATGAATAATAATTTTATTTTTTTGAATTTTTTGAATATTTGAATATATTATTTCGTTAACTAGTTTAAAACTAAAGAAAAAGTTTCAATGTGATGTTATACATTTGCGAGATGTAAGAAAATAATTAAAAATATAATTTCATTTGTTTATAGACATTTGTTTAAAATTTTTTTTTGTATTAAAAGAAAAATTAGAGAGAATTAAATGAAGACTTTATTAGGAATCTCTTTTGATTCGATCTCTTAAAAATTCCAGATGTATTAGAATATTTATTCGGATAATTTCAGCGAAAATAAGTTCGTCGAGAATTTTTAAGAGAATACTTCGGGTAATATGATAATGCGTGTAAAATTTCTGATAGTCAAATAACGAAAGATAAATAGGATTTATGGTGATGAGAGTGGCGCGGGGTCGAAAACTGTTGGTTGGCGATGGAATATCTCGTGTCGCATATCGATGAACTCGAAGTCAAAAAAGGGGGAGGGGAAATGTAAAAGGCAGGAGGGCCCCTAAAGGGAATAAATGTGTGAAAGAAAGAATTTGAAATTTGAAAAAACATGAAAAAGACAAAGATATGAAGAATGAAAAAAAAATAAAGAACATGGAAAACATGGAAATAAATATTTAACAATCAAAAAATAAAACAATGAAGAGAGAACACGAAACAAAAATAACATAGAAGAAAGCATAATACAGAAAAAGAAATTTAAACTAAATCAGAAGATAAAATGAAAAAAAAAACAGAAGAAGAATACAAAAAAAAAAGAAAGAAAATTAAAAAACGTGTTGCAGCGAGAAAATAAAACTAAAAAAAAAAGTATGGTTAAAGGAAAAGCAGAACAGGGATAGAAGAAAATCGTATGCAAAAAAAGAAAGAGAAAGTAGAAATTAGAGACGACAAGGTACACGTGTTGGCGCTCCTATATTTATTAGCATCCCTGTTGAATTTTAAAAAGTCAAATAAGAAGTAGAGAAAAGGTAAGCAACGACAATATGCGGATACTTTTTTTGTTTTTTCGCGTTCTTTCAAACAACCCAGCTATTTGAAAAGCCTGAGCAAATTCGAGTTTTAATAAATTCGTTTCCAATTGTGATAAAATTTGTAATATTAATTAAAACAAGAATAAAATAAAGAAAATGAAGGTGAAAATATTGTTAATAATTTTAATTTTATATTAAGTGATTATTGTGTGATTAAATTATAATTTTTAAATTAGAATAATTTTAAATATATATTTTTTTTTAACATCAAATAATATCTATGTTGAATCTTAATCTTTAAATAATTTTTCGAATATCGATTTTAAATATTAATTGTTATTTTTGCTTATTTCATTTTTTTCTGTATTATTATGTAGGGAATTTAATATATACACACATTGTTTATTCATAAATATAGTGTTATATATTTTTAATTCATAAAGTAGCTCTCTTTTAAAAACAGAAATTTGTATACATCATGAAATATTTTATAAGATCGAAATATTTTTTTTCAAATAAAAAACGAAGACTGGTAGAATATCTCTTTCATCTTGTTCATCGTATCGATGAACTGGAAGTCAAGAACAGAGGAAAGAATCCACGAGAACGAAATAAGGAAAATAAAAAAAACATAAGAAAGAATAAAATAGAGTGAAAAATTGGAGGGACGAGGAATAAAGAAAACAAAAATAATAGATACAAGTGTCGAAGAGAGGAAAATTGTTTTCTTTTGTAGGGAAATACGTGAAGATTATTCTTATTTCTGGAAATGATTGCTTCAAAATAAATGGAATTTTAAAAATTTGTATTAAGAAGATATAATAATATATATATGTTAAAACTTTGTATCAAATATGAAAAAATAATTGCTTTCCTAATTTAATTTAACAAAGCATAACTTCAAATTTCCAATTATAGTTATATTGAATTTTCTATTAATTTTGATTTTAATTCGAAATAAATACTTCAAACTTCATTAATAGATTTTACATAACAAAATTTTCAAAACTAATAATGTTTAAATTCTAAAGAATACATTAATAGTTCAAATATTTTTAATATTTGATAACCTCAAAAATTTTCAAAAAAATTTCAAATCAAAATCTCCAAAAATTGTAAAGTGACATTAAAATTTCACATAATGAAATACAAACATTCGTTTTCATTTACATTCACATTCAATATTCCAAATATTTTAATCTATAATGCACTTTACAACTTTCTATCAAATCTGAGAATATAACCTCAAAGTCAAAGTTTCAAACAGAACTGCAATTCCATCCAATATTTTCAAATATTATTTCTTTCGATCACAAGAATAATCACACTCAAGACAAGCAATTAACCTATTCGAATTGAATTGCATCCTTGAGCACATCTCCATCTAATATTTACTATGAATACTTTGGCCAGTAGCAACGAATTAAACGAACGAATATTATTGAAACATGGTTCTCGAGACAAAAATATAATGGTTCCACGTGATGAAAATGATAGATGGTGGATTCATAATCGTCTACTTGCGAACTACATTTAAGAATACCTAACCTCAAGATTGTTTCGAATATCACATATTATATTGTAAGGAAATTGTCTGTAACATTGTTTGGAACATTGATTGTAATTTTCTGATGAAACGTATTTTTGACACATGTAGTGGAATAATATTAATTTTTCTGAAGGATATTTGGTTAAATTTTTAAAATATTCAATTTTTTCTTATGATAAATTACGATTAATGTTAAAATAAATAAGATATTTTTTAAATTTTTTGATTACAAAATGGCAAAAACTATTTTGATTTATTTATAATTATAAGATTATTATAATGTTTGAATTTATGAAAATAATGAATTAAATGGTAGTTGAATTTATTAAGGTATTATAGTTAATTATGTTGCGTTAATTAAATGTACAGCTTTGATTGTATTTTAGAAATAAGTAAAGTACTCAGTAATATTCCTGCGGGTCACATTTCAGTTGTTCGAAAGTCAAACAATATTAACTAAATGAATATGATATTATGGTTTAATCGATGGTGACCAAGATACGTATTAAAGTTAATTAAAGCTAATTTGTGACACTCTAGAAAGTAATTTTGAGGTTAGTTATGGAAATGATTATCAATAAATTTAAATTATTTCATATTTTTCGTATAAGATTTAAATATTACATTTTTCAAACAAATTCTAATTTTGTTTGTTGTTGAATAAAAGTAAATAATTTTATTTAATGTATAAAGGAAAAAAAATTTTAAAACTTGTCACTTTGATTGATGTAATTCTATTCAAAATGGAATAAGAATAAAAATTTGCAAATATAATCCACTGAAAGGACGAAAAAACGAATAAAAATAGCCAATCGAATACTTTTTCATAGAAGAAAATTACGTTTCTTATCGTCATATAACTTTATCAGTTATCGACCGATATTTGTGCACACAAAGAATGCACATGCAAACCAAGCTTTAAGCCATCGATAAATCACGACTCGTTTTATAGACGAGATCCATTCGTTCTCGTACTGCCTTAATTCAAATCTATTTCCGGTAAATCTTTGTATCTAATCTCTGATACATAAATCTGATTTTCTAATGTTTCGTTCAAAATTTTTTTACTATTTATTTATGTATATGGTATATGTATATCACGATTACTTTGATGAAACATTATTATATGAAAAAAGACACATTTCTATATTTCTGACATGTCAGAATTGAATTCAATATAATTCATTTCGTATTCATATTTTAATTTATGTCAATAGGTTTATGTCAACAGTTAGTAATCTTTCAGTAATTTTCTAGTTACTAATTCAGTAACTTTTAACAATTCCAATTTGTAATAACAATTCCAACTTTCTAATTATTTTTATTGATATTCTAACTTGTTGTATAATCTATTTCCATTTCTTTAGCCTCTTTTCTGTTATTTAAAAATATGCATTCCCTTTATATTATATTTAATATGTCATAAGTATATCTATCGTATTCGATCAAATAAAATAAAAAAAACTATTCAAAGATCTTTAAAATTCATCCTTTACTTTTTATAATTTTCAAAATTCATCGAACTAAATTCCATTCCTATTAATCCCTAAAACATTCTATCAATTATCCCTATAAATCGGAAATTTATTGTAAGTCCTATAAGGGTCAAAGGTCACAGAAAGATTTTCATTTTATTTGTTATTTTTTACTTCGTCTGACACGGGCAGAGGGAAAATGAACCTTACATGATATGAAAAAAAAAAAAAAAAAAAAAAAAGAAAGAAAAAGGAAGAAACCAATTTGTTTTAACGCCATAGTTTACGCTCTAATAACTTATTTCCTCGTAAATCTCTACTCTCGACACTAGCGCCAACCCACGTTGAATATAACCATCTCTTATGGCGAATTTCGAAGGGATACAATGCATAGTTGGTTTACGTAGGATGTTTTCGTGGATTTTGGGATTCGAATTGCCGGATCTGAATTTTTAACAGAGCTGGATACTGTGACGAGAAATTTTACAAGAATTCAACGATTTAGTTATTCTCGGAAAAAATATTTTTTTCATTTTTAATATTGGCGTTGATTATATATCTCGTTGTTGTGTTTTATATGGAAATTTTTGTGGAATTTTTAATTTAATTTTTAATCCATGATATATTAATCATATTATTTATGAGATTTTTGCAACAACCAATTTTGATTTTTATTAAAATTTTTTTTTTAATATCGATTTACGTGATCTGCTTTTTCAATGAACAAAATGAAATAGAATAGTAATTTCTTAATTCGAAAAATATGAAAGAATGTTTCTTCAATGAGAAGAAATCATTTCATAATTTGCAAACGTTTGTTATTAACTATGACGAATGATAGTTTCATTTATAAAAAGATAAAGAAATAAATATGAGTATTGGGTATTAGAAATTAATATGGCACTAGTATCGCAAATAATGTTAATTATCTTCTAAAAATAAATAATGTTCTTGAAGCAATCCTGGTTGTTTGATTTTATTTTAGAATTTAAATGATTTTTTTCAAAACTAAGCTTCTATTGAGAATTGGCATAATACACATTGTTTATACAATAAATAATTATAAATAAATGTAAAATATAGATAATATATTTTTTCATATACAGCTTCATTTTCTAAATAATCAAGCTTGAAAGTTTACAAAGTAATACACTGAAACCATATTTCATTATAGTTCTATAATAAAAGGAAGAAGATTCGAGTAAAAAAAATCTTTATTTTGTAAGCTTCTTTTTATTATTCATAACGTTTGAAAAATATTGCAAAGGAAATTGAGAATGTGGTTTTTAACGTCTCAAAATCCGGTGACCGAATTTTCTGAGCTATTGCACTCGGAATTATTCCAAGCTTAAGAGTTTGGAACTGTCGATTCTCTTAACTCTCTAACTTAATCCACTTCTTTTCCCCCTTGATCTCCATGAAATTTCGAACGTTCAAGAAACGTTTAAACTGAAATTTATCAAAATTGAGGTGAATCTTAAAAATCTGTTTTATTGTTGATTTTGATGCGAATTTTGAAAAGTTTATTATTATTATTTCCTAATTAAATTAATTGTTATGAAATAAAAATATCATTAATTTATTTTGTATAATACGAGTAAAATAAAATTGTATCGAAATATTACTACAAGAAATAAATTACTTCTAAATGATTATTATTTCTCAAATAAAAGAATATATCAAATAAAAGAAATGATAAAAAATAATAAATGATAGGATATTTAATTGATTTTAATCTTTTGATCTTACGAATAGAAAATACCTCTTCCTTTATCAATCTTAAGAAAACGAAAGATAATTTGTTATTGCAATATATTTCGAGGAGAAATGATTCGAGAATTTCTTATAGAACCTAATACATAAACCGTAATATTCCCTCCAATGGTGCAGTGTGATACAGTCAGAGATGGATTAGAGGGAGGATGTTACTTTTATAAAATAGAACGGGATACAAATAAGGACGAATGCATTTCTTCGCAAAAAATGGATAGCAGCATTTCTTCTTATTTTACATTCTTTCTTTATCTTTAATGAAAAATAACCTCTGGCTATTTTTGATAAACACTTTTTCCACTCTTGACTTTCGTAAACACACTTTCTCACTTTGTGGAGGATATCAAGCTTTTAAATTAAATTTCAAATTTAAATATATACGTGATCAATAATTCTGATAAACAGATAAAAATACGTTAATCATTGGTGGAAGCTGATGATCAATAATTTTGCCAAACAAGTAGTACAATCAAAAATTGATCGGACCACACGGTCAATAATTTACTCGAGCAAATAGTAGTACATCGGTAAATTTATCGGGCAAGTAGTATAGGTCAACAGTACTTGGCCAAACCGATAGTTTACGATCGGTAATTTTATCAAACAAGCAAGTACAGAATCAAGAATCAATCGATAGTATACAGAGTCAATAATAATTTGATCAGATCAGTAGTATGCTCGATAATTTCGTCGAGAAAAGTAGTGCAAGTCGATCATTTTACAAATGAAGAAACGATAAATTTCTTTTTTTTTTCTTTTTTTTTTTTCTTCATCACCTTTTTCCATTATAATTTCAATCATAACGTGCATAAAGGGCAACCCAACGAATCTCCATCGTGGAAACTGTTCGGTTATCAGAAACCCATCAATGTTCAAAACACCAATGTTCCAACTTCCACCACACGCAATTTTCCCAAATTTCCCAAAACACCTCGAATCGTTGCCTAAGGCCAAGGACGAAACTTCCACCAACTCCAATTACGATTTAAAGCCTTTCACTGTCCGTGCCGAATAATCCAACGGGGAGATCAATTTTCCAAAACATCTCTGGTAGGAAGAATCCCCTATCTTCAAAAACATTGGCTCCTTTATGAGCTGAGAAATTGTTTCGTTCTCTCTCTCTCTCTCTTTCTCCTCTTTCTCTCTCTCGCAAGAAGGGGAGAAGAAAACTCCGGTTAATCAAGGAGCGGAATGACGGATCTTTCTGTTCCGGAAGTATGCGAAATTGGACGTTACCATGGATTTATATATTGTTTATTCCACAATTTTTTGCATGGAATACTATACTCGTGGAATTTTCGAAAGAGTTTCGTGAATTATATTGGGTGTTGTAACGAATTCGAGATATTTGTGAAGAATGGATTTTGAATTTAAATTTCAGGAAGGAAGAACGAAAATGTAGATAAAATGAAATACCGATGTAAATAGTATTCATGCGCAGCTAGATTAATATCTCAAAGACAAATCGATTTTAAATGAAAATAAAAAAAAAATTGAGATTTATTATTCCATAAACGATAAAAAAATAAGGATTAATTTTTAAGATAAATTAAAAAATTAAAAAATTCTTTAATCTTCTTATCTGATATGTATGTAGGGATATGTATTGCAATATTGTCGCGGGGATAATAAGAACGAAGGATCTATCAGTTTTGTAATCGTAAAAATCGCTGCTTCATCCACAGCTATTAATCCTAAACGCATGATTGATGTTAAAAGATAAGGATGGCTGACATATTCGAGGGAAGGATCGCCACCTCATTGTCAACCTCGTCGATCCAACCCCCGATGCTCGATGTCCGATGATTGATGAAAGCTTGAGGGCAAAGCTCGAAAAAAAAATGTCGCTTGCCTAAAATCTGCAATGCGAAAACGCATTTCGGATGAAATATCGCGAAATTATTCCATTTCACTGGGACGATGATATATGAAAAGTTTAAAATGATAATTCTTGCTCGTGGATCGATTTCCTGAATATTTTTTCACTAATCGTAATTTTTATTTCTAATAATCGTTTAACGTTTTATTATTGTTAATCATAATTAGGTAAAGAAGGAAATTGATTTTATCGACAATGTATTGAAAATGAACATCAAATATATTGCTTTATCATATTTGAGAAAAATTATATGAGTTTATCTCAAACACTGTGTTTCTTTATTTTTGATGATGTATTTTATAATATCATAATAGCAGTGTATAAAATTTTCACTGCTTAGAAAAAGAATTAAAAGTTTCCTAAAAACGTATCTTTGCCCCTTAAACTTGCTCGCCTCTCTGCATAAATGATACACGCATGACTTCCAGCCATCTCAGGTGAATCATTTTTCTTGTCATTCTGGTTCACTTAGAAACATTTCTTTCATCCCTAAAGTCCACGTGTACATCCAGATAACTGAACACAATTTTTCTCAACGATTGCTGTATCAATTAAAATATTGTTCTATATGCATTGTAGTGTATATAATTTTAATTGTTTGAATTAAACGATGCTTTTATCTATCGAAAAGCATTATTTTAACATTCCATATTTATCGAAATATAATTTAAACGATCAGACAATAATAAATCAATCATTCTCGACTAAGTGATACAGATCGATCATATGCCAGGCAAATGGACAGTGGCTGTTGTTACAAATGGGATAAGCCCGTCACGATCAGAAAAATGAAACAATCGATAATTCAAACCTAACCGGACAAGTAAAATAAATCAATTATATAGTTGGAACAAGTAGTACAGATCGATCACTCGCAATCGCAAATCACTTGTCCGATACATAACACATCCCTAAAACTGAAACCCGCTCTTTCCTCAAATTATTCAAACCAAACGCTTTCAAAAAATCAAAATTTCTCCCACGAGAATAACAATTGAAAGCTATAACTATTTGTCCCGACAATAAGCCAAATCGCATGCTCGTAAAACAATCTCCTCATTAGATCCACTATCCATAAAGCTAAATCTCGCATCACTCCTACGAGTGTACAATATCCGTTTATCCGTTTCTTTTACGACGTCTTTTAGAGTGTCGAAAGGGGGAGGGGGTGAGAAACACTGGCGATTACAAAGCAAAGCTGGTCACTAACTAATCCCCTGGCACGATTACAAGGGAATAGAAGGAAGCTGGGGGAATTCCAGGTGTCCAGGAAGTCCACTTCCATCCCCTTTAGGTTAGCCAGGGATCAGGGGCGAAACGTTGAATAAATGATGGCTCGCTTTCGGATACGCCTCACCCCCTCACACCCCTGTGATTTATATTCGACCGGATTTCGATACGTTTAGACGAGATTGCACAGGCTAGATTAAACTTGGTGCCTTTCTGTCCCTGGGAGCTGTTCGAATCGCTTGTAGCATTGGTTGTGGTGCACCGGCCCGTTTCGTACGAACGTTGTTATCCATTTGTTGGAGAATAAGATGCAGAGTGGATCTCGTTCTAAATGTATATATTTTTCTTTTTTCTTATGGAATCGAGCACTTGTTTTCTTGTCTATCAGATGTTAATTGTTCAATGTTCAATAATGTTTTGATTACCTTAATCAGATTCTAATATTAATTATTGAAGTTAATAATACTTTTCTCTTCCATACGAGTGGAGAATGATATTGATATATCTTATCAATCTGTTATGATTCACTTCGTCCACTGTTTGATTTCTTCTTGTTTGTAGATTAAAATTTAGATTGTAAAAAATTGTATTATTATTATTACAGTCGTCGAAACAATCAGAATTGTTTTACACACTTGTATCTTTACATTGAAATTATTTCTTTCTTTCATTGGAATACGCTTAATCAACAGTTTCTACTACCAGTCTTTCCAAGTTTAAATTTATATTCCATGAACATTCCTATGAAAAAAAAAAATACAAATAAATTAAAGGAAATAAATTTGATTGAAATATATTTAAGAAATAAGAATAAACTATGTTATACAAATATGGATATACCTTTGTTCCATTATATTGAGCTCGCTATGTCGTTTGTTTAAAAACAGGAAAAGGCAACATCCGAGTCACGTACAAATATACAAGATACGAGTCATCTTTGCACATCATATCTTTACACACACATATATAAATTCAACACAAAAGATACTAGGTTATAAGAATATCCTCGAAAAAAAAAAAGAAGAAAGAAAGAAAATTCGAAACAATGACAGTTTGCTTAATAGACCATGTGAAACGGATAGATCGACACAAAGATAGACATCGCTAGACAAGTTGGAAAGAATCTATATGCTCGACGAGGCACGTACGATTCTTCCCTTTGTGCGACGTGGAAAAAGAAAAAGAAAAAGAAAAAGGGACGAGTCGAGGATACGCAAGAGGATCCCTTCTCTTCCACGCCTCGAATAAAAGAGGAAGATGCAACCCCTTTGACAGATCGAATACGACACAATGGCGGGGAATCGGGGAATAACGACTTTTCCAGATGCTCTGAGAATTTTCGCTCGAGTTATTGTCACGTGTCTGCGCTGCTACGATTGTTGTTGAGGAATGAGGACGTTTTTCTTTTTTTTTTTTTTTTTTTTGTGAAATCGAAGAACTTCTTTCCACGAACACGATATATGGAGAAATCAGTCGAAGGAGTATCGATTGGAGGATTATGAAAACAATTTTTCATTGAAAATATATACGAATATACAGAGAAAAAGGAGTAATCTCAAAAATGGGGAAAAAAAGAAGATATTGATAAGTGTTTTGCCACCAAAAAATAGGTAGACAGGTAAACAATTATCTCTCAAATCTTGGAAACGTACATTTCATTTACTGGCATAATAGTCATGATATGTTTTTAATTTTTTGTCAGATGGATAGACTAATTATGAATCATACTTAACTATAAATAAGTTAGTTGTAATGCTGGCAGACAAATGAAAAAAGGTAATCACAGTTAGAGAATTTTTCAGTAGTATGATCAATAGTGTAGATAACAATTTGTTGAAGCAAGTGGTAAGTGTCAATAATTTTGTCAGATATTTGCATGGCACGAATACTTTGATTAAGAATAATTAATATTGCTCGATAACTTTATTTTATTATTTTACATTATCATTTAATTATCGCCAAGAGCAATAATTAACAAATTTAATTATTGATCAGAGAAAAAAATTAAACACATAGTAGATTTCAACCACAATCTCAAACCATCTATCCATAGTTTGAAATCGAGCACAAAATTCAAAGCGACGACCACACTGCTTTATTTTCACTGAAAAGGAAGTCTTTTGCGCAGTGGAGAAAGATCAAACGAAGAAGATACTGCGACAACGTTTATCCTTCGCTGTTCCTACCTTTTCGCGAGGAAAAGGGAAACGGAACCCGGTGGGAGCCTCTGAATATATCAATTCACTCAGAAAATCAAGCCCAAAATTGAGAGCGAACAATTGTTAATAAAACATTTCACGGTTAGAGAACGAAAGTTTAATTATTTGTTGTGCTCTTAATTAATTTAAAAGTGGTTGAGTAAGTTTTTGCATATTCGAGGATAGAATTTTCTTCGACTTTGATATACTTTGCGAATTTTTGCACGAATGTTTCGTGAATTTGTGAGAAAGAATATATGGATATAAAATATGGATATAAAATATTTTTGACGACGAGTTTTAAAGTTAATTATATCTATAAATATAAATTTAAAAAACCATTTTTATATGAATATTATTTAGATTTATAATCTGTTAAATGGAGATCTTGTCTTAAAACTTTTCAGTCATCTGTGTTAAAATATCTTATGGGTCACATGGGACAAAGGAAAGTATCATCCAGTGGCCCATTGATAAATTATTCTATACTCAATTGGTCAAAGAAGTGTATACAAAAAAAAAAAAAAAAAAAAAATTATAGAAAATTAAAATTTATTTTCACTCTCTCCAAAAATCCAATATATTCTTCGTTAAAACACGATACATTTGACATTCATGACATTTCAATCGATGCATATATATTTTTATTAATTTATTAATTCTATTTTTCTAATTTTCATTAATTTTTTAATCTGTTATTCGTATAGTTGAGCATGCAAGGTCACAATATTTGGATTTTGCGACCCTTCTCTAGTAAGGGACCAAGACCTTTGTTACTCTTGTTGGATATTATCTTTAAAACAGAGAGATACTCTGTGCGTCGTAAACTTAAAACCAACTCGCCACCCTCCACCATATTTCATCAACATTATACCAACTTTTCTTGCAATTTATCGGGATTCTCCTTCGTACCCTCGTTACATACACATGGTTATTTGGTTCACAAAAATAGTTTATACCAGACAAAGGATAAATTTCACATCGTAAGAAGAAGCAAACAGTGAAAGTGAAAAACAATGTATTTACTTATTTTGTATTGTAAAACTGTATTGTATTGTATCATTGTATTTGTTCCATCGAATTTATCAAATAATTAACTTCTGAAAAAAAAAACATATACAGTTCTTTTATAATTCGAGTTAATTTAAAAAAGAATAATTAATTTGAGATAGTAAAAAAAAAAAGAGACCTTTATGATGATATTCAATACCTCAATAATCAAAGCATCATTGAAAAGAATATTTTTCATCATCTAAAAAACAAAAAAAGAAAAATTAATAAATCTATTAATTATATTACATTGATATTTTTATAATAATATAATTAAATAATTAAATAATAAAAATAAAATAAAATAAATAATAAAATTAAAAATTAAAATAATATAATTAAATAATTACTTTTGTACTGTAAAACTATATTGTAACATTGTATTTGTTCCATCAAATTTATCAAATGATTAACTTCTGAAAGAAAAATCATATACAATTCTTTTAAAATTCGAGTTAATTTAAAAAAGAATAACTAATTTGAGATAGTAAAAAAAAAAAACCTTTATCAATATTCAATACCTCAAAGCATCGTTGAAAAAAATATTTTCCATCATCTAAAAAAAAAAAAAAAGAAAAATTAATAAATCTATTAATTATATTATATATTTTTGCAATAATATAATTAATTACTTACTTATATTTACAAGTGATATTATCGATTCTATACACGTAGAGAAGCAATTTCAATCCTTGTGGAAGCGTGTGCGTTTTCTCAGTAACCCGTCAGAGAACGATTGAGCGAGTTTCTAATTCAAGACACGGATTATTTTTTAAAGGAGAGGAGAGCTCTCTCGCATCAACGTGCGTCACTTGGCTTCGATATTAAAGTTGGTCGTGTTTCCTTTTTCTTTTTTTTTTTCCTTTCTCCGTTCGACGCCGTCAAGACGCCCGATGTGTTTAATCAAAGAAGAATGTTTTGTGTCGATAAAAAAAATATTAGCTCGATTTTTGCGACGAAGAAACTTTCACGCCAATAAGGATTATCTTGGTAATTATTATTATTATTTTCTCGATTAATTGTAATCGAATTTATTTTATTTTGCAAAGATTTGAGTGAAAATTTCTTCGATCGAAAGCGAAAAGAAAAATATTTAATAACAAACTCCATTCTCTTTACTTCTACGCTATATAAATAAATTTTTGAATATTATAATTTTCATAATTCGAATTTGAATAAATACTCACACAATCTTATTTATTACAATATGTAAAATTCTTTCTTGATCTTCCAATTATATAACAACTAAAAAACAAATAAATATAATATTTATCCATTTTCTTTATCATTCCATATCTTCTTCACTACATTCACTTAAATATAAATATAGAATACACAAACGCAGAAATCTTCAATTATGAAATCGCAGTTTCTCGCTTGCTGCCATGTTTAATTTTAAAACGAACCAGCAAAAATATTGAACAGCGGTATTAAACTGTATAATGGCCATTTATAGAGACATTCTGATAAATTTTTTCCACGGAAAGTTTTCGTCGAAACTTTGGCCGGATGTGGTCTCCATTCAACTTCCGTTGGAAACGGATAAATATGAAGAGAGAGAGAGAGAGAGAGAGAGAGAGAGAGAGAGAGAGAGAGAGAGAGAGAGAGAAGCAAAAAAAAAAAGTTTAGAGGGACATCGTCCGTTACTTTCAACAAAGGGAAACAAATTGCTCGAAATTCGTCGAATTAAAGAAAAACGGAAATTTCGTATTGAATATATATATTATATATATTTAATATATATATATATTTTAAGTTCAATTAGAATAATTGAGGTTAGGTTGAAATAGTAATTAGATGTGGCTTTAATGATGTGGTCTTGAGGCGAATATTAATGAGACGTGTTTTTGCAGGACGAATTGTTCGTGACTATGTGAAATAACTGGTTTTTTTGCGCTGTCTTTGTACAGAGAAGTTTGTCTAACTTGTTGCTAATTGGTTAATTCTGTTGGTGACTCATAACCATTCCCAACTTCTGCAGATAGATCGCGTGTCCTCGATTTTAATGGCAAGAATCTAATGCTTGAATTTTCTAATTTCGAAGTATATAATCGATTAATCAGAAAAAGTAAAATATTTTAAATATTTACATCAATCCAATTTGTCGAATATAATAAAAAGAAAAACTTGATCTTGATTGAGATTACAAGGAATCATCCCTACTATTGGAAAAGAATTGCATCAAATCGATATCGATATGTTTATTTTGACTTTAAACTGTTCAGTATGTTCAGTAAAATCGAGAAAGAAAAATCGAAGCTCTGATCGAGTTAAATCGAAATTAAATTTCAATTCTTCTACTTAAATAGCTTGGATCCCAATTTTCCTGCGATCAAAATGATCGAATTTCTCTGTACATGTGAAAATTTTTACGTATTCCCCACCTATCACAATAGCTTTTTGTTATCGAAAATCACAGAAAGAAAAAAAAAGAACACGCATTAAAATAGAACAAGCAAAATAGATTTGTAATAATATTTACTTAGAGAAACAATCATCGTTTGTATCTATGATAATATATAATTCTTCACTGTTTCATATTTTTAGACAAAAAAAAAAAAAGTTAGACAAAACATCTAATTATAGAATGATTATGTATATCTGAAATCAAGGAATGCGGCAAATTACATCACAGATAGCCTCGTTCCAAAAGCAATTGACTGATCCCATTTGTCAAAGTTGATCTCGATATGGATTAACGAGGAGTCAGAATGCAATTGAAGGTTCAAAGCGTAGGATTCCGAATCTTGAAACTATGGCGTGTTAAAGGAACTAATTTCTGAATCGAATTTCATTGGATAGTTTCCTATACCTTTGTTCACTTCACGCACAATCTCTCCTCCACAATGTTTCTTTTTCAATACTAATACTCAAATTATATTCTCCAATTGTCCACACACACACACACACACACATATATATATATTATAAAAGAATTTGTATCGATTTTATGTTGTTGAAAATTGAATAACAATTCAGTAAAGTGTTTGGTAAAACTCGTGAATATGATTCTCATTCACCATGTTTTTAACTCAAGAGTCTGTTTACAAATGAAGAGCACTTCTGAGTTAAAATCAAGTGAAAATAATATAGAATTTTAAAAGCGTTTATAATTTTAATTAAATGTTGTAAATTTAAATTTAATTACTATTTGTGTTAAAAATAAGAAAAAAGAAATATTTCTAAGAATTTTAAAGTTTTCAAAATAGAACTAGAATTACACAAAAAATTTGTTTAATCTTATTCAAATTAAAATAATTTGATTTAAATATAAATTTAATAATGAATAACGATGTATTAAACAATAATGCAAAAAAAAAAAACGCTTCATTAATAACGAATTCAAGTAAAAAATCACCTCGCATCAATTATCGAATTATGTTTGGAAAAATAAACGAGCAAAGCCACGAGCAGGTCTAACAATCTTCTTAATCTCTTTTCTTGTAAATGCACAGTAGTGAGCAGATATCATTTATCTTACAGCGCATTCTCTCAATACTCTTTTTTTCCCTCCCTTCTCATTTATTTTCTGAGCACTACTGATTCAGCAAAATGCACGAATCTCCCCTCTCAATCTCAGAAATAAAATAGGTAATTATTGCCTTATGACGGAAAATTGCCAAACTCGAGACAAAACTTACTTTTGTTTCGTTTCCTTCAATTTGCTTCCATTTCCTCTGACCATTTTCTTCCAGAAATTAGAAGTCGTCAACTTGTTCTAACTCATAGCACTCGTAATTTTCTTCGTACAACTTTTCGTGATTGTAAATGGAACGATTTATGGATAAAAGGAATTTTTTCGAATTTTATTTTTCATTATATTATCATAATTTAAAATAATATTCGATCAACTTCTAATAGTTCTAATATTCTTAATTTTTAAATTATTATCTCTTAAATAAAATTTTAAAAAATAATTCTAATAAAGATGTTAGGATCAAGTGTTTCAAATTATAACGGTCTAAATCGCGACTTCAAGATCACATAAAAATTAAAATTATTGCAAGCTATAGTCGAACATAGCCGATTGCAGCCGAACATAGTCGATTGTAGCCGAACATAGTCGATTGTAGCCGAATATAGCCGATTATAACCGAACATAGCCGATTGTAACCGAACATAGCCGATTGTAACCGAAACTTTCGAGAACTTTCCCGAATTTTTTCGATTTATATTTCGAATTCATAATTTCGAAATTAATTAAAAATAAAAATAAAAACTACAAAATAATTAAATATAACAATAAAAAAAAATAATATTCTTTTATATTATTTTTATATTATACATTTTACAATACATTTAAGAGAAATCATAATTCAATTCCACAATCGCTTCTAATTATTTCAAAAAAAATATCATTTGAAAACAAAGATCTAACTTGGAAATTGTTAAGAATAACAATCAATAAGTGAAGGAAGGAGTGAAATGGCGAAAATTCCAATAATCTAGAATAATTAAAGAGACTTTGCCAAAAAAAGATATTCCTTACATTAATTTCTTAGAAACTATTTGTTTTGTCAAAAGCGACGATATTTCTTCGCTCGAAAACAAGTTTCAAATAACGATGGCATAATACGGATCCCTTTAAAAGGTACTTAGTCTTACAAATTACGATGCTAAATTGATGGAGAAATTGTGCACTGGAAGCGTATGGTTCGAAGTTTAATCTTGTTTTCAAGATAAGATATTAAAAGTATCTTAATCTCAGTTGATTGGCCTATATCATTTATCAGATAAGTAACAAACTAGTTTGATTATAATATATTTAACATCAGACAAATAATTGATCTATTTATACTACTCTTCATTTCTCTGACAAATAACTTATATTTTTTGATTGATCATTACTGTCTAATTCAAATTCTAACTATATTAGCTAAATTATATTACTTGTTTATTTAACTTTCTCATTTTTCATTATTCGTCTACCAATTAATCTATATTATTTGTCAGAATGCTTTTTTTTAATTATTTTTTTTATGCTATAATATAATAACTACATATGACTACCACTATTCATTCAAATGATTATCTTAATAACTATTTTAGTTTTCTGACAAATAATTGATATTATATTTATGATTTATATTATTCTGCTATATAAGTAATTAAAGAATACATTTTTAATTTTATATACATTTAGAATATTTTACATTTAGAATGTTAAATTTTAGAAAAATTTTAGTGGACTTATATTATTTTAAAAATGAATGAATTATCTCATTTAAATAACATGATAATTTGAATATTGATTGAAACATGGAAATCAACAAATATCGGTTCTCATTTTTTTTAGTAGGCTAAAGATTTCCGACAAGAATTTCCGACATACGTTTATGCTAAAACCTTGTTTGCACACGATAACTGAAAGATCAAAATTGATAGATTGAGAGGTTACATTTAACATTTGGTATTATGATAATAGAAAGATTCTTGTGTGGAGATGAAAGACAAATTCTATCGAATATCTTACAGATAATTAATGAAGTGGAATAATCACAAATATACAAATATATAATAGCATATTTAGAAGAATTATCTATTTCTAAAATACTAAAAATATAATATATCCAAATTGTATTGATTAATAAAATAAACAATTTCAAAATTCGAAAAAATATTTTGAAGTTAACATGCATATAACCTATATAATGTTTAAAAATAAAAAAATCTTATCCTGAAATCGTATCAATTTTCAATGAAAAAGCATGCGAGAATCACATCAACATCCCACGAAATGCATAGTATTAAGTGAATATTCCAACATTAATAGAAACGGATTCGCCATAAAGATTTATTATTACGATGATTCACCACGATTACGCGATTTCCGTATCGTTTTACTTGGCCAGGTCGCGAACATTTGCGAAACAAACGACGCTTTAAGGGCTCACCGGCTGTCAGGGACAAGCAACGATCTTTGGAAAATAGCCAATACTCGAAAGAAAAAATGCGTTTAATAGGTTTGTTTTGCAAAATCACGGATCAGACCATTAATCGTCGATTAATCATATGCTGATTGCCATTTGTCAATTATCTAACATCATTTAACGTTTGATCAAGGACTATTTTGAGCTATTTTTGATTATAATTGTGAAAACATAAAAAAGAATTTTTAAAACGAGAATTTAAAATTGAATTTAAAATAGAAATAATTACTGAAGATAAAAATTTATTGTTTGTAATTTAACAATAACTTGTGATACAACACTAAGCCACGTGATTAGTAACTATTAAAATCCAATTCATTTACATATTTATCTATTTATTTATGCATTTTTTAAATTATTTATTACTTCTTTTTATTTATATAATTCTATTTAAAAAAAAAAACAAAATTCTTTATATAATCTCTAAGCATCCTTCTATGAAAAAGATTATTATACTTATATTAAGCTTATATTAATATTAAAATTATTAAATTTTTGTGTTATGTAAATGAATTACATATATATATAATATATACAATATATATAATACTTTGTTAATTGTCTATTACAAAATCTGAAATAAAAATTATTTTAATAGAATTAAGAATTAAATAAGATTTTTATTTTTTTACTATTAGGAAGAATAACGTTGATATAGAAATGATATTCTATCTTTTTTAATAATTATACTTATATTATATAATAAATATAATAAATATAAATATATTATATAATATATATTATATTATATTATATAAACTATAAAAGTTGAAGATCTATTTAATTAAATCGACTCAAAATAAGAAATTTAGGATTTAAATAAAAACATCATCATATAAAGCAACTTGTCCAAAAGAAGTCCTTGTCTAAAGATTCTATTCAAATATGGATTTTCAATAGAAAATTTTACTTAAAAAATCTAAAAAAGATTCAAATATATAATATATGGATCATCTAAAAGAAATTCTATTCAATAGAGAATCTTATCCAAAAATGATTGAAAGAGACAATCTAACCTAATTCAAGAAAAGAAAGAGAATTTTATTCAAAGAAAGATCCTATCCAAAAGAAGATCTTATTCAAAAGTGATTTTACTTAAAGAATTGCTAGTTGATCTACAATGAAATAATCTCTCTATTTTTTTTCTTCTTTTTTTCCTTTTTCTATCAACATAAAAGAATTGAATAATTTCAACATAAAACAATAACATTAAAACAGAATTTAAAAAAATTTTTTTAGCATTCAATATATTTCTAATCAGTTTATAATCTTATCTATATTCATATCTAAATAAAATCACATCTAAAATATAATTCTTATAAAAGAACAATTATTCTTTTTCAATATATATATTTTTCTTTCATATAAATAAAAATATTATTTATAAAATTATATAAATTATATTTGTACTATTTATTTTTCAAATATTCATCCTCTAAATTAAACACGTTTTATATAATTAATGATTTTTTTTCCTAGCTGAATCGACATAATTCTCTTGAATCAACTATCATTTATGAAATGCAACGCAAAAAAGAGCAATATATTTTCAAATCAAAGAGATACGACAACCTGGCACTGATTTTAATTTAGTCGGTTTAGTGAAACGTTTGCAATGCAACTGTGGATATAACTATGGCCTACCTGTTGAACCGATAAAATGGAAAATGTTTGAAGAACGATTGAACGTGTCGGATATTTCACGCCGCGGCATGTAGCAATGCAAACGAAAAAAAATTTCAAAATGGCCGTATGCGAGCACGTTCACAAATCAAGTGGCACATTTTTGCTAATATAATTATTTATACACTGATTTGTATTTAGTGACCCGAGATCAAAAATTAAAATTTTTTTTCATATCTATTCTCGTTTCTTTCATTTTAGAAAAAAAAATTTAATTAAATGATTTGTCAATAATATATATTAATAAAATATAATATATATATATAAACAAAAAAAAATTAATTACGAAATTTTAATATTAATATTTTAGTTTCTTTCGAACTATGCAGTGAGTCAAAGTTATACATTTTCTTTCCATTTGGATCTATAGTCTAAAATGTTTCACGAGTCAATCGAATTCAACACTATCATCTTTCTCGCGTCTCGAGTATTCACTACTTAATTAACTGTGTCTCTGCTTCAACGATCGATACTGGGCGTTAGGTTCAACAATTACTTGAACCCCACTGAATCAAATCTCAAATACCATGTCGTCGTCCCTATAATCACTTCTATAACGAAACATAACACTCGCGAAATTGATCAAATTCCTAGTTACACATCTAGCGGAATCACGTGAAATATGCATGTAACCTAATAGAACTAGATCTCGATTGATTGTTATCGAAACGTTGCATACTTCAAGACAGTTATAAAATCGAGACAAAGCAAGACAATCGTTAATTTCAATTACCATACTTTAGTTTCTGTTAAAGTGTCGAATAAAAGAAAGAGAACTATTGATATTCTGAAGATACCTGGTTTTCATAGATTATGAGGTAAAGGAGTTTCTTTGGCTGAGATATCAAAGGATTCGACTCGTGATTTCGAAAGGTAGCTATTTTTAAAGAAGGTAGGTGGTTCAAACTTTACAATGCGTTTGAAATGCATTTTCATGCACTTGCAAAGGCTTTGTATATTGTATATTGAAAGATAAAGATATATATCACGAATTGAAATCTTTTTATAGAGATATTCTTGTTATAGAGTTAGAGAGGTTAGATTATGTACATTTTTTTAAATATTTAGTTGAAATTGTTTTAATAATAATTAAAAAAGTGTTCTATTGGATATTTCTTTGAATGCATTTGAATATTTGAATATGTAATGATTTCCTATGTATTACAACAATTTATTATGAATTGCAATATCTATTTTTTGTATAATATTTATTTTAAGAATGTAGTTTGTCATAGAATTGGAATAGTTTAATTATTTTTTTGATAATTAATATTTGGTTGAAGTTGTTTTAATGATAATTGAAAAATTGCTTAGTTAAATATTTTATTATTATTATGAATGCATTTAGATGCACTTGATACAAAAATTTTCTATATTGATACATGAGAAGTCTATTTATAGAATAATATCTCTTTCTCTTATATGCTGGTTATTTAGAAATATATAAGGTTTATCATAGAATAGAAGTAGTTATTTTTGGAATCTAATGTTTGTTTGAAATTGTCTCTATGATAAAATGAAAAAATATTTTATTGCTTATTTTATTTTATATATATACATATTTTTATGTAGATACATTTGATACAAAAGTTTCCTATATTTTTTTTTTGAATAAGTATTTTATAGTTTGATATTTCTATTTTTTTATATAATTTTATTTATTGCAAAGTTAGAATAGTTAAACTATTTTCTTTTTATAATCATTATTTGCTTGGAATTATTTTGATAAATGAAAAATTATTTTTTTAAATTCTATGAATAACCTAACCTTTCATAAACATAATTTTTCTTGTTTGTGAGAAGAAAAATTTCATCTGATATTTAGAAATTACCAATCTTCATGAATTTAACATGAATATAATAACGAATTAGTATAAAACAAATAATATAAAATAAATATATATAAATAAAGAGGAAAACTGAGAACATAAATATACATAATTATAATATACATTAAATATATATAAATATACAATTATACTTTGAAGTCATATGGCATCATATAATACTAATTAAACATTTCAATGCCAAACACTCAACCATTTTTTATTTCATTTTACAAATAATATTTCAAGAAACGAACCTGCAAGAGCGATAGAGCTTTCGCTCGATCACTACGAATTTTCTCCGACGACTCCGTGATTCCAGCACTTATCTATCCCAAAAACCAAGGATCATCTTCGTACATCGAACATCTTCAGATACGAAAGCATGGATCAAGCACTATTATTATTTGCACAGAAAGGCCACTCGTGATCCTGTCACTGGCCAGATCGTCCTGTCCTCGCATTAATGTCAGGAGGTTGAGTCTTCGACGCGAATAATTCCTGTGGGACTCTTAGGTCGACGTTTGGTCGTCTAGTGGCGAACATTGTCGTGTCGTGAAGAGGATTCCTAATTCGAATTCATTGTGCATCGAAGACACAATGATGATTCATGCATTAATCATGTCTCCAAATTCTCAAGATTCCATCTTAGAATTTCGATTGTTTTAATTGTTTGATTACTCTTATTGTAATTGCACATTGGAATAATTTTTTTATAAGATAATTCGGTCTTGTTAATTATTATTTGATATATTTCATGATTTTTAATACTTTAAAATATAAGTTTAAATTTTATTTAGATTACACAATACAAATTTTCTATTTTCCAAAGTTACTTTGAATTATATTGGTGACTTGAATTTGATTGCTTTGAATTATAATTTCATTTCATTTGATGATTTGTATTGCTTGTTTCTTTAGTATTTTTAATTACTTAATATCTTAAGCAGCTTACATCCTTTGAATTTTAATTCCAAAATTATTATATTTGCTTCTTTGCACATTTGTTATCCACTTGATGACTCAAACAGTTTACGTTCACAATTGAATTGCATTGCAATTTCAAAATTCTATATTTGATGACTTGAATTGTTCTCTGTCTATAGGAGTAATTTCTCTAATCTCCAAGGAGCAACGATTTTCATTTAAAAAATATGAAATTGTTTATCTTGACTTTAAAGACTGGCTTAATAACTTTCATACCAGCTCAATATTTTTCGTCTAATCTGAAGTATGTTAAGGATATTTGGGATAAGCTAGCAGAAAGGAATGGAATTAACGAATACAAAGTCCTCCTAAATCTCGACAGTGCTCGTTCAACGATGCCCCAACTCGTTCCCTCGATGTCAGAGGGAATATGCGGATGGTATCAGCAAATGGAGCACCTGTAAACGCTTGTATTAAATTTCGCTTGATGTTCCTTAGCATTCGCGACGATGCTTCGTCGATGAAAATCCGTAATCGGTTTAACATGTTCACTTGTGATGGAACGTGTAGAATTTGAATTATCTTTCCATAGATTAGAACGTGCCAAAGATAATTATTTAGGTTTTGATAATTGAATTAACAATTTTAATTGTATGAAAAATGGTATTTCGTAATAAATTGTGAGAAATTTAGTGTTTTTTCAAAAATTAAGTATCGATTTTATCTTTTTTCCAAACAAAAATATTTTTATTCTCCTTTTTTTTAAAAAATTATTCTTCTATATTCTGAATTAAAGATGAATTAAATGGTGAATTAAAGAACTGTCATAAGATGAAATTAATTTTGTTTCTGATTCGAATTATCATATTTATATTTGTTTTTCCATGTTTACATTATTTTTTTAGAAGAAAGTCAGAATTTCTTTGTATTCGTACAATTCTTCTCGAATCAATATTTATATTTCACAATTTTCCACAAGTTTCCATATTATTGCCAAAGTTTTTCCAAATTAATCCGTTCATCGACTCGTAGCAAAACATTTTCACAAACAATTCCGTCAAATTTTTCCATACTCGAAAAGAATCCTTTCGAGATTGGAGAATATTTTTGACATTTTTATTTAAAACTCGCGTAAACTTCACCGATATCGATCCACTTTTTTCATTTTTTTTTTCTTTTTCTTTCACAAAGAATAATCGTCGAGATTCAACTAATCCAAATGTAAGTCACAGGTCGAGAAACACTTGCTTTGTAGTTTTAAAAGAACTTAGGAGAGAACCATCGAACCACACCACTATTCTTCGAAATTCAGTCACGTGTCTTGTCACTGGATCAACATCCCCCTCGTGCTCACAGAATTCCATTTCTCAAACGAATTTCATCTTTGCCCTCTAGAGTTCTCTAGAACCTCATGAGTGATCATCGACGTTTCTGAGACCACAACCGACATAGTATAAACGATGACAAACGAGCAAATTGCCTTTTAGATTTTCCTTTTAAAACAATAATTGGTACGAGATGAGAGGAGTGAAAAAAAAAATCAATTAAACGGTCAAAGGTCATCGAATTTCCTTTAAAGTTTTCGCATCGGTGAACCCTCCTCCATTTGGAAGATTTGGGAAATTTCATACATAAAATGAAGCTACGCATTAATATTTATGAAAGAGATTATTACTTTGTACGAGGTACCATATTCGTTGATACATTTGGATATTTTTGGAAGATCGATTTATAGACTTATCCATCGAAATAAATGTACAAGTGTTGGTACGAAAATTTGAAAAAATTTTATTTCTTTAGCTTATTAGTTCGATCAAGAGAGACCAAAGTACTTTCTAATTCAAAATTTAAAATTACCCGTTAACGTCGCTAAATATGCATCTAATTATTCTCAAGAATACTATTTTAATTAAAATTAAAACAATAAATAACTCGAAACTCCTCGATTCGATTATCCTATAAATCTAACCTATCAAATAAATAAAATCATTGATTTTACAACACGCATCACCACCATTGAAAAAGAACAAAATCGATATTCGATATCACACTATCACGAAAGCACCGCAATGTCCAAATATTAACACGAGTCATAATGCACACACTCGTATTTCTAGGTTAAGTCACGTGGGTCGAGACGGTGGGAAACGCATCGATTGACCGATCGGAGGGAAACGGCAAGCCAAACGAAAAGAAGCTCTCCTTCTTCTCTTCGCCAGTCGACGACGCCACATCACTTTTGGACCACGCAGACACGACGGCGAAGGCCAGACTGCACCACCCTTGGTGCCCGCTTCTCTCACGGAATCGATACGTCAATCGTCCCTCCGAGAAAAGCACACCAAAGAGACGAAGGGAGGGCACAGAGGCTAGAAGAAAGAAGAGGAGAGGGAAGGAGAAGCTGCTGAACGATACGCGTTAAAGCTTCGACTACACTCGTCGTTGGACCCGTTGGGGTTTTCGACCACCTCCTGGAGGAAGTGAAGCTTGAGGATCGACCGATGCTTGGTTCCGATGGATCCGCCAACCGGAAATGGGAATTCGTTGTGTCTTTTTCTCGCTTTTAAGTTTTCGTTGTAAGATACACCTTTCTTGGAAAAGATAGGAAGATGACGTTTTCTCTTTGATTTCTCTTTGATTACTTTTTACGTTTGTTTGTTGCGTGGATCTGTCATCTGGAAATAAGAATTGCGTGTTTTTTAGTTCTTTTTTAAGTTTTCGTTAGGATTAGGTTTTGATATTTTTCTTTGTGATTGCGTTTGTTGTGTGTGTTTCTTTTTGTGGATTTGTTATCCGGAAATGGGAACTCATTTTTTTTTCTATCTTCACTATTTTTTTGGTTTTGATTTTCTTGGGATATAAGGAATAGTGCAGAATTAGGATCCGATATTTTTCTTTGTGATTGGGTTTGCTGTGTGTTTTCCTGGATCTCTGTATCACCCAGGAAATAGGAATTGTGCTTTTTTCTCGTTTTGGTTGTTAGTAGTTTTCTTGGAGATAGTACTATTGGGATTTGATATTTTTTTTTGATTCTTTGTTATTAATAGTTTTGTATATTTCTGTGAATTTATCATTTGGAAATTGCATTTTTTTGTCCTTCCAATTATTTTTATTGATATCTTTTGAAATATAAATATGTAGAATGTGAGTCCATTATTGTAATATAGGTCCGTTTATACAATATGTAATTTCAAGGATTTCTAACTACCGTAGAACCGAATAATAGTATTTTAGAAAATACATAATATTAAATTAGATTTAGGACAAGATTTTTTTAATTAGCTATTTACATCCACGATCTATAATCTAACCTAAAACACAGTATTTTGAAATATATGTATATCGCAAATAAATAGTTACACTTAAATTTATAATATAACCTATAATATAATCAAACCACGATATTTTAAAGTACACATCGAGTGTAAAAGTAACCTCAAAATGCATTAAACATGACTATTAAACAAATCGATAATCGTAATTATTTTCGTAGAAATTCCGCGTTATTTATTTTCTATGGAAATAAATCGCGCTTCGCTTTGTACGAAAATTAATGGTTAAACACAGACCACCGATTAATTATCATTGAAATTCGGCCGTAACTGAAATCGATATAGGAATAAAAAGACCACTGTTGAAAGAATGAAAGACTGTAGAGGGTCGCGCAGCGTCGTTCATTAAAACTTTAGCTCACAAGGTTTGGGACGTAACAGAAAGTACATGAGAACAAGTTTCGACAACGATGCGCCATGTTTAATCCGCGATTGGCGGGGTAATTAAAACGGGGGAAGAAACGCGGTCGTCATCGCCCAATTCTTTATTTATTGCAAATTAGTCCAATCGATCTTGTATGTTTTTTTTTCAAGTAAATGCAAATTCTAAATGATAGTAAATTAAATTCTTTTCTCTTTCATTGTCTTCAATATTTTAATTTTAAAATTCACTTTCATTCATTTACTTGTTTTTAAAAAATTATTATTTAGTATTATAATTATATGAAAAAAAATTAAAAATTAATAATTAGCTTAGAAAATTCAATAATTTAAGAAGATTATTTTTATTTTCATAAATTGTTTTCATATTTTTACTTTCTCTTTTTAAAAAAACATTTTAAATAAATTCAATATAGCATTTTCTCCTATATTTATAATAAAATAAGATTTTCTTTAAACTACATCCTCTATTAAATTTGAAGATTATTTTAAACACTTTTAACAGCGTTATAATTTAACAACGGTATTTATCCAATGAAAGAAAATTTAACGTTACGCGAGGAAGAACGATTGAGGCAATTTCGAAAGAAACGGCGAAACAAAAAGGAGAAATTACTCTTTCCAAAGAAGCATCGATTCCAATCTTTCCATCTTCTCCACTCGCGTGAAGCACGTCCACGGTATTTACGATATACGAAGATAGAGCTCGAATGAAATCGCGTCGAAGACGATCCCGTATAAATATCTCATTTTTAATAGAAACAGGGTTAACAAGAGGATCGATAACGCAAGCTTTTGTGTGTGCAAGCTTTGTTCCTCGATTCACCTGCGCCCCACGAAACCAATCCTTGATAAAACAAACGAAGAAATCTTGCCCTCGATTTTTCTTCTAGAAATATTTATTCCCAATAACGATCCTCCATTTCTTCGAAAAATAGAGAAAAATATAATTCGATCTTTCGTATATAAATTTCAATTCTTCTTGCCTTTTGTTTAAAAAAAAAAGAAATTCAAACAACGATTGTCCAATCCTCCTAAGAGCTATGACAATTATCATATCATCTATTTCTCAATATGCTTGCAATTTTCAATAAATACCAAATCACAAGAAGCTGACTATTTATCCTATAAATTCGAAATTGGAAATTTGATTTGACTGATCTACATCTCTCCCATTGTATTATCAAATTTCGATCGATGAATAATAAAGAAAAGGAATATGGGACATTAGAAGATAAAATTATCGAAAAAAATTCATCATCGATTCTGAGAAACTTGCGATCCCAAACTTTTAGCCAATCCATATTTTTTCAAATTAACGCGCGCCACTCCATCCCGCTGTCATCGACATTCTCGATGACTGTGCGCACTCGAAAGCCACTCGATGCGCAAAGCCTTGTGCGCGCGTGGCATACGCGTATATCCTCCTTATTCAACCTTATCGCATCCGGTATCGCTCTGTCGGTACGAACGTTTCGATGCCGACAGTGGCGTCAACTCGACGAGATAATTAAGGATTATCGAAGTTTGTTTTCGAGGGAGTGACATTTTGGAGGGGAGAGAAAATGTGTTTTGAAAATTTAAGGAAGAAGTAAGAATAAATTTGTATTTATAATTAGAGAAGAATGGAACGTTCGCAGTAGTAGAGATCAATTATTAAAGTCGAACGAAACGAGGGAATTATAAGAATGGAATAAGAGAATAAAGTGACTTCGATAATTTATTGCTCGAATAATTGCAGGTAATTGTAGTGTAGCATTTTCAATGAATTAATACTTAACCCTATCAAATAGAGTGACTCATAGGATAAGTTTAATTATTAATATATTCTTTTTTTTTTTAATTTAATCATCTTTGTTAGGAATTCTTTGATGCTCATAAATTACAAATTAATTTCGATATACTTCTGATCGATTTTATGTGCTTCTATGCCTTTAATTTATTTAGAAAGAATGATGAATCGTTCCATAATTTGCATCACAATTATTCTATTGTTGAAAGTGATAAAATAATCGGATAAAATAAGTATTAAGAAAATGTTTAGAAAATTGAAATAGAACATGTGAAAACGCGTGTTTTTCACGGATGAGAGATAAAATGTGGAATATTTTCTATTCGCGAATCCCCTATACAGGGAAATAAGGGATACATAGAAATATGTATGGAAAAATGATATTTTTAGATTTATACACAGAGAAATACGAAGCTGTGCAGAGAACACGGTTGACAATAAGAAAATACCTAAAGAAATAGCTCGAACGATTATTTGCTTTATCGAGATTTCTCGAAGAGGAAAATAAAATTTTAATATTTGCAACTTGTTACGAAGATACATAGATTTGCAATTTTAAAAAGTTTACGAACTCTTCTTTAAAAACACTTCACTATTATTTATTTATTTATTTATTTATTTACAGATCGAACACAAAAAAAGATACAAATTTTTCCCTTATATATTAACATTCGTCAATAAATAAATAAAAGAGTTTAATATTCTAAGAGTGGACGAAACTTGAAAATTTATTTGGAAAAATTTATTTAGAAAAATTCAAATTACAGCGATACAAATTTCTCTATTTAAAATAAAACTCGAAGTAATATCAATGTTCGAAAGTTATTCGTCGAATTACGCGACTCATTAGCCGATGGTTAACAGTTCGTTAAAATTGCAAGACCCTAACGTAACGGTTATACGATCGTTCAATGGCGGAGCAAAGCAGAACGAATTCCACTGCGGAAATTACCACGTCGTCGAAGGTGGTCCACGTCGATATTGATGATTATCAACTCTCTGGAGCCTCGGCATCGTTTATCGAGAAAGGTCGCAAGAGTACAATGTGATGAAAGATCGGACACCAAACTTAATTCGATTCGTTGGTTGATACATCGTATTGTAGAAGGTATACATGAAAAAAAGAGTTGCCCAACGATAAAACGTTGAAAATAATTGAAATTATTCAAAGAAACAATAACAATGATAATAAAAATATATTGAGCCAATCAGGCAAATTAGTGTCAAATTATTGGTCAAAAAGTAGGATAAAATAGTTGTGATTAATAAATGTAACTCACAGCTGTGGTTAAACAAGTAGAATAGGCTAGTAATGGGCGGACAAGTAGAATAGATCAGTCACAGTGAGAACGATATAAAACAAGACAGATGTGAATGTGACATGTACATACCAATTGTTGATTTAATCAAGTAGAATAGGAGGGTAAACATAGTCAGGCAAGTAGAAGCAGCACGTTAGATAACGGATAATGCAGAGAAGTAGATCAGATCAGCCATCGGTGAAACAACAAGTGGAGCAAGACAAGATGTGATTAGACAATTCTGGAATTGGCCAGTTGTGGTCGTATACCAGTGATATAGGTCAATCTATATAGATCAATCAAAGTAGAACGTAGTAGAAATATCCATCCGTCAAACAATGTAATTAATAACTGACGAAAAAGTGGAATAAAATCGGATTAGTTGCAGTGATGACGACAAATTGGAATTGTTCGAAATTGTATGATCAATAAAATCGAGTAAGAGCCAAGATCGAAAACAATCGTCTCCAGGCAAGTAGAATAAGACAATTATGACGAGGCAGGTAGAACAAAACAATCTCTCGTAATCAGACACAGTAGAATAATCCAGTTACAGCCGACAAGTGGAGTAAACCAATTACCCGCCACGTTTCAGATATAACAGTCACACTGTCATCGTGCACCTACCTTAAATATCTCTAAAAAAAAGAGAAATTTTCCATTTCCCTCATCGCTCACAATATTTCAAAAAATACAATTCGAATTCGAATTACACGATATCTCGCCAAATATATTTTTAAAAAGAAAAAAAAAAATATTTAATTTGCACGCTTCTTCCCCCTCCTCTTTCGTATAAATTTCAAACGCTTATCGCTTACCGTTCAAACCATCCCTTCCCCTCATCCCCTCCTTCCCCCACCCCTGTCGAAACCAGACGAAAATCGACGGATGTGGGTCACAGCGGGTGCCGCGGACAGGATTCGAAGAAAGGATGGCCGGCACGAAATAACGGAACAGCTTCCGCATTGCCCCGTCATATTCATTCCTTGATTTACAGTGCCGCCCCCTCGGTCGGTCACGCAGTTTTGTATCGGTCGGATAGATAGGCGTGCTCGCCTCACTATTACTATGGTATAATAAAGTTTCCGCTACTATGGAAACAGAGGGGGAGGGGGGAGGGAGAAAGCGAGATGGAAGTGAGTTCTCGAAGCATGCCTTCCGCGGAGCGTTATTTCACCCTCTCCCACTCGCGAATGATTCGGAAAAACGCTCGTTTGCTCGACGATGATCGGATCTGAGTCGTATCAAGATATTCTTTTTTTTTTTTTTTTTTTTATAGGAAAAAAAATCGGCTGTTTTTTTTTAGAAAATATAGGAAATGGTTATAATTATACGAAGTATGGAGATACTTATGGATGTTTTTTGGATAGTTTTAATCGTACTGCTTCCTCGAGAAACAAGAATTCTTTTTATAGAGTGTCTCTATGAAAGGTGTAATAATGGAGTTTATGGAGAAATATTTTACGATTTTAAAGAGGTTATCGAAATTCGAGATTATGTTTTTTAAAAGTATATTTTATATTTCGATAACTTGTTCAAAAATTCTAATATTTCGATTCCAAAATTCTTTTTTTCGACCGCTTTTACTTATTAAAGAATCCATATTTTGTTGAATAAGAAATCTGTGTGGCGGGTTAAGATAAATAATTCGTATTTCGATTCGATAGAAGAGCATAAAACCGAGTCACGTTCTGTCAATGTGAAAAAACTTTGAATGCCCAAGGAGGAGAAATGTTTTCCTTGAAATTCCGTTAAACTCGATAAATTCGTGTTTCGTGTTTCTCGTGGGGCGATAAGATATAAAAACCGGATGATGAACGAGTTGTAGGAATCTTTTGTGCGTGCACAGGAAATCGGAATCTGTAACCGGAACTGAAAAGTTCCGTACTCCTTTTACGGATTTAAATAACCACTGGTGAAAATTTTCGAGCTTAACTCAACATATAACACTGATATTCTTTGATTATTTTAATTTGCTCGATCGATAATTTTTCTTTTACCGATCGAACAAAATTTTGGAATTCTTCCATAAGAAAAATTTTTTTTCTTCTCACACAATTTTAAAATTCTGTATAATTCCATAATCTTTCCTATTTTGCAATTATTTCATACGCTATATAAATATACATTAAAATATAAATATTTATAAAATTTATAAAACAACAAAGTCGAGTCAAATATAAATAATATTTATATATAAAAAAAAAATAGAAGCAAAAGTTCATTCATTTATAATATTTCGTTTAATTATATTTTTAATTATAGAAAGAAAGTTTGATGAGCAAAAAATAAATCGAATAAAAATCGGGCATTTGACAGGGTCGGACATGTGTCGTAAATCCGAGTGAGAATCGTTATCGAACGATGCGCGGCGGCGTGTTTGAAAGCTGACTCACTCGGTCAACGAGTTAAGTGCAGTGTAAGTAGAATAGGAGCGTTTCTCGTCAGCCAACGATTACTTCGTGCTTGACCGTCTAATTGCATCTTCACTGCCTTTTAATGGCCTCGCCTGTGTTCCATTAATTTCCCCAAAATTGTCGGGATGTAAAATTGTTTAAATTGTTTGCTGCACGCGATTGTTATTTTATGGGATGGGCTCTACTAACTGGTGACTCAATCGAAGCTATTACGCGGTAAAGGCTGTGGAATCGTGAGCTAGCGGTCAAGTAGTATAGGTCAAGCAAAAGTGTAGAATGAGTGGACGTAGTAATACAAGTGAATCATTCGTCAGACAAGTAGTACAATATAAGACAGATAGAGAAATAAATCGAGTGTATCGTAATCGAATAAGTAGTAAAGATCAATTATTGAATCGAATCAGTAGAATAAGTCGAATTTTAAGAAATGAGACGTAATAATTTTTATCGTGTTGATACATGAAAATCAAATGTAAAATCTACGATATCTATATTTTTCATTTTAAAAATTCGTAAATCAAATATTCCAATATTAAATATTTCTAAAGATCAAAGGATTTTACATCCAAGATACTTTAACAAAAGATTCTTTTCCATTAAAATTGAAATCGATAGCCACTCGAAATTTGAACATTCTCTCGAACTTTTCAACTTCGATGGAATGGAATTAAAGAAAGAAAATATCGAACAAAGTAGTGCACAATCTACTGCGAAAATAAAATTACATATACTCGAAACCCATCTCTTTTTGAAAATGGTAATAGGTTAACCAGAACATAAAAGATTTGAAGATTCGTGGAATCTCATCCAGTTCCATAATAACTACTAATGTAACGTATACTGACACGAGAACCAGACTTGGACGCATCTCTGGAGAATAATGGATTCCAGGATTTACGATCCGGCTTTCTCCAAAATTACTGACGTGTAACCACCCCTCTTTCCATATTCGCGTGCCTCGTTGCAGATTTTCCAAGGTGTATCGAAAACAGAAATAACTGTACCGTGATCTCATGATATTCATTCCTCTATCCGTAATATATATCATTGATATACAAAATGAATCTATTTAAATTCATTATAATAATTCAAAATTTCATGCAATATGATATAAAAATATTATACCATATATTAATTTTATTTTAATATATTTTAATATTACAAATATTAATTTCACAATATCGAAAATTCCAAATATCAGAAAGCTCTTGAAAAACCACCATCTATTTAGAATTACAAAGAAATTGAACAAAGTATAAAACGGAAGAAAAAATTTCGAATTTCTTCTTTCGAAATTTCCAAAATAACTAAAAAAAAAAAAAAAATTCTCAGATATCTCTCTTCAGAAACTTTCGTATAATATCGTGTATATATAAACTTTATTCATTCCTTCGTGTACTATTCAAATAGACCGTGCCACTGATCTTCTTCCGCGATATCGAAGATTCGCAAAGGTGTAAATCCTGTTTCCACGTTGGCACAGGCTTATCGACGAGTTCCACGAGTTCGATTGTCCCCCGATCTGCTAAATTCCAGGTCTAAGTAAAGCTGAGAGGAAGCTGCGTGCTCTGTGCGACAGCGGTTGAAACGATAATGACATTCTATCCGCGTGCTAGGCGCCTCCTAATTAAATGGATATCAGCTTAGGCCAGGGTCTTGACGAGCAGCGATAAGCCGGGTTTCAACTCCCGTAGAGGGGGGATTAATTAAGCGTTTATATCGCGGAATCGCTACTTGTACGATTCTTCCTTTCGTGTGCCTGGAGGAGGAGCGAGGAATTGCGAACGATGTACGAGGTGTGAATTCTTATCGTAGGAAAAATGGTGATCGGGCGTAGAATGAAGTAAGATGGCCAAGACTTGTCTGACAAATAGTGTAGGTTACGTAACGGGCAAGTAGAATAGATCAGTCATAGCGAGAACGTGAGTGAAAAGAGTATATTTATTAGAGTAAGTAGTATAGATTAATAATAATGGGCAGAGAAGTAGTGGAGTAGATCAATCATAGTGAAACAAGTTAGACTTGTCTATTTATTAGAAAAATAGTACAGATTAATAATAATGGGGGGAGAAGTGGAGTGGATCAGTAATAGTGACGAGTGAAACGAGTTAGACTCGTCTATTTATTAGAAAAGTAGAGTAAATCAATCATAATGACAACGACTGAAGAATCAGATTTGTCTGTTTTATTAGATAAGTAGTGTAGATTAATATTAATCGACAAATAAGTGGAGTGAGTCAATCATAGTGACAACGAATGAAACAAGTTAGATTTGTCTGTTTATTAGAAAAGTAATATATTAATGATAATAGGTAGAAAAATAGAGTAGATTGTTCAAGCCAGATATTATTGAATAAATTGAACAATTGAGTTTGATAAATAGTGTAAATTATCCATTTGAAAAAGTGGTGTAGAACAGTTATTATCGAACAAGTAATGTATCGATTGAATGGTCAGACAAGTAGTAGATATGAATTAATAATGGGCGGAAAATGAATTAGAATGGACAAGTAAAATAAGATATGATTGGATCAGACGAGTATAAATCGACCATTGATTTTAAAATGGAAAGATACAGTATAAGTTAATAATAAAGAAGTAAAATAGACCAATAGTTACAAGAACGACAAGTGAAATAAACTAAATTTGGTTGGACAAGTGGAATCGATTAGTTCTAATATAATTATTATTATATTACGAATAGTACAAAATCAATCTTCGATCACAAAACTAAGATAAGACAATGATGATATGAACAAGTAATACGAGTCAACCATTTGAAACAATTATTGTCAATAGAAGATAGATGAATAACGAATAGAAGTAGAACAGATCAATCATAATCAAGTTTTTCCGTTGTATCGAAATTGCAATATAAATATATCGAATAATTTAATCAATCAATGACAGTTTAGAGTTGTGAGTAACTTATTGAGTTATTCTTTTATCTGATTTATCGTTAAATTAATTTTTAGATAAGATGTAAAGAAATAACTCGTTTAATAACAAAATCCATACACACGCAATAGATTGACAAATTTAATATTCATATTTATACAAAAAGTGATTGTGGCTCTGTGCATCAAACGAAACATCCATTTTTGTGCCGTGAGTTTTCAATTGTTCACAAAATCTTACTTACAGAATCGAAACATCTGAAGAACCGCATTTCGCAGATAGTCCCTGAAATTCAATCCACATTTAATTATCCCGTGATTTCCGTAATTTTTCTTTCTTAATTTTGTGTTTATATACACTGTGCTCCTTAAAGATCAGTTTCTAATTACATTCTATATATATATATGAATGAAATGCATGGAAAAGTGCAACGAAAAAAAAAATAAATAAATAAACAAATTTTTCAATATTTTCGAAACGAAAACAATTTCGAAAAGCAAGAGAGATAATACGAATTTTTATTTTTGTTTCGTTATTTCTCCGCCGTTAAAAGAATCTTCAATTTCTTTTCTCGAGAAGTTAAATCACATGAATATGAATGGTTTATCGGGAATGATCATAATTCAACTTCCTCGTGAATAATATTACCCACTTTACATCTAAAGTAAAATCATATTCGCTACGAAGAGAATCAGAATATTTGTACTTTAGTTTTATTAAGCAAGTAAATTTTTTCTATAAATCGTTCACTTTCGATTGCAACAGTGGAAAGGATTACAAATTGTGAATAATGTATCATCCTTTACATAAATGATAATATATGTTCGAATATAATGACTTTTTTTTATTAGAATTGTATTATTTATTGTTTGGATGGAAATATATATTGACCTATTATAGGAATAAGGAAAAATTAGCATTAGATGTTTAGTATTCTTTTTGCAATAAAAATAAATTAGAATCTTCAAGTTTCGAAATCTTGTCAAAGTCATTATGCATTTTATTAAACTATAAATGTTCAAAATTAATAAATTAATCAACAATAATTTTAAAATAATTTAAATTAAATTTAAATTTACAATCAAATTCCATTTGTAATTGAAAAATGATTTCGAAATATCATCTATTCGAAGATTTAAAATAATTTTCAAAAACAATATTTCCTCGATATAAATTAAATTTGAATTTACAATCAAATTCCATTTACGATTCAAAAATATCACCTTATTCGAAGATTTTAAAAAATTTTCAAAAACAATATTTCCTCGATATAAATTAAATTCGAATTTACAATCAAACTTCATTTGCAATTCAAAAATTACTCGTGGAAAAAAAATTATTCGATATATCATTTCTTCGTAAATTTAAAAAAAATTTCAAAAGATATCCCCACGATAAAAATTAAAATTAAATTTTCAATCTAGTTTCGAAATTTTCTCTAATAAATCTAATAAATCCATTCTAAAAATTCATATTCAAAAAAATATCACCTCTTCGAAGATTTAAAAAAATATTAGAAAAGCCTCAAGCTTTACTCACGATAAAAAATTATTAAAAATATTCTTTCTTCTATTAGTTCTATAATTATTATTATATTACGAATAGTGCAAAGTCAATCTTTGATCACAAAACTAAGATAAGACAATGATGATATGAACAAGTAACACGAGTCAACCATTTGACAGAAAAATAACATAAAACAATCATTGTCAATAGATGAATGAAGAAGTAGAACAGATCAATCATAATCAAGTCTTTCTTTCAAAAAAGAATATAAATTAAAATTAAATTTACGATCAAAATATTCGAAATATCTCAAACTTCACTCACTTTAAGATATGATAATTTTGAATAATTTTTCATCAAAATATTATTTTTTCGAAAATTTAAAAACTTCTCGAACATATCCCCACGATAAAAAATTAAAATCAAATTTTCGATCAAAAATTCCTCTATAATCGAAAAATTATTCAAAGAATGCATCACCTCTCGGAGAACTTCAGATCAATCTCAAAACCCAATTCGTTGCAACGTGATGGACATAAATTGATGAACCGCGAGGTTATTCCACTCTAACTTCGCAACTTCGTTTCTCGAGGTTTTACGCAACCTAAAAAGATCGGTTGGGGAACGCGGTTTACGCGTTTACCCAAAAATAAACCACCTCCCCTCGTGCACGTTGCACGCGTAACATATATCAGAGAGAGAGAGAGAGGGAGGGAGGGAGGCGACCACGATCTTGCGGAACACTTTGGCCGGTTTAATGAGTAACGATCCAATTTACAACGGGGCATCGGAGCAACTTCCTATTTAATAGACGTATCTAAGCGACGTTTACTGTTCCGACGTTGTTGACCGTGACGTTAAGTGCCGCCATGATATACTGGATAAACAAGATTTCAAATACCGATCGTAACCTGTTATGTCCCTCGTATATACACCGTGGCCTAATAACTTTGAACGTCTTAATTATCTTTCCCCGTTTTGGAGATAGTTTCGATATGCGTATACGGTATGGTGGTGTGAGGGGGATGATAGACATTTCGTATATATTTCGTGCTTGAAGAGATACTGGAAAATATATATCTTTTTTTCTTTTTTGGTATAAGAATTTTGAATGTTTTAATTATCCTTCTTTCTTCGTATATTTTGTGTGATTTTTTTTAATTTTTTAAATAAAAGCTAAATTTTTTTAATTATTTCTCTTCGTTTTAGAGATACTTTCGATCCTGAAAATTATATTAGTGTTAAATATTTTTTTATTATTTATGAATAAAAAGTTTAATTTTAAACGAGCTAGAATAAATTTAAAAAATTATAAATAAAATGTAATGCAAATTTGAGAAAATGTATATTATTAATATGTGAACAGGAGAAAGCTATATAAATATTTATTATTTATAAAAATGTATAAAAATGATTCTAAAATGCAATGAAAAATTATAGATATCGTATGATATGAAGGTGAGTGATATCGATAATAATTTTTTTGCTAATAATCGATACAAAATGAAAAGTAGCTAATATAAAAGATGATATTTTATGACATATCGATTTTATTGCTTAAATTCGTTATTTTTAAATATTCAACGTTAGTATTAATCGATATCGAACACCCTAAAAAAAGGAAAGAGGCGAGAGGTTAAATGAAGAGGAAGGTTTATCAGAATGTCAAGGCTGGTCGATTGTGTGTACATGGCGATGCCATCTGCACTTGTCATTTCTCGTTTTATCTATCGCGCGCGAATTTATTTCGTTACGAATTTTCACGTCGAATATTTTGTTCCGAAAAATCGTGAAATCTAAGAAAGAAAGCTTCATTCTTTGGATCAAGATACGAAAATAAAAGAAACGAAGAAAAAATACCAACAACAATTCCTTCTTAATTTCTTCTTAATAAAATTTACAGAGCATTGTAAATTATTATACCAAATATTAAAAAAACTATTTTTACGATTAACATTCATGTTTGAAATTCCAATAGATTATTCTAACAAGACATTTAGATTAAATATCTGTCATGTGTATGTATATTACATAATATTTATATATTCTTAAAAAAAAATATAAACACTGAATACAAAATAAAAAGTACAAAAATAAAGGTTGATATGCAAGAATATCGATCACTTTTCAACTTACAAGAAATTCAATTTTTTTTTTTTTTTTTTTTTTTTTTTTTTTTAATAAGCAAAAAAGCGCCTGTATGTAGGCAATTCGCCAAGTGGCGGACAGGCTCAACTGGCCGTACAACAAAAACCGTTCGGTATCGTGTCACTTGCCTACGATTGTACACAAATGCTCGTAATTTAACGGTGCAATTTCATAATTTTGATTCATGGATTTCAAATTTCTTTCTAAAGAACGATGATTAATTTAAATTTATTTTAGGAAAAGAATTAAATTCTTTTATAAATAAATAATATTTCGTTACCATCGATCGATAAATAGAACGCTTAAAATTTGAGTAGGTTCTTATTAAAATGCAATCAATCTTCGATCAAAAACTCGTCCTACGTGATATCACGCGTGCTTTATCTGGCCATCTGGAAGAATCACCATCGTGATCGTGAAATTATCTTTTCTTTCCTCCATTTTTTAAAAAATTTTTCTTTTTTTTTATAAAATATCCGTCTCGATTGAAAAAACTAGAATTCTCACACATTTATCGCGAGAATTTCCATATTTTTTGAATATATACCAGCCATGCTATCTCTCGATCAATGATTTGTTACGGAATTCTGAATTCTCAACAACCCATCGTTTGCCATTTTTTAACTATGCTCGAATTATTCTGAATATAACTAGAATAATATATCGTAAAAAAAAAAAAAAAGAATATCAAATAAAAAAAATAAAGAATGTTCATATTTTTTTAAAATTCCATTTATTCGTATTTTTAACATTGTTAAAAATTTTTTTAAATAATCAAGAATTATTTGAAAATTATTCTTTTCTTATATATATATATATATATATATATATATACTTTTTTTTTTGATAAAAATACATCGAAATTATAACGAACGATAATTCTTCGTACGTGTTTGCAAGAAAGAGAAAAAAAGGAATAAAAAAGTAATGCGATACGTAGGGACACGTTCGAAGAGGAAACGAATTCGTATTTAATTCTCTGCCAGAAATGAACGTGCATTGCAATCAACACCTGGTAAAAATTATATCCGGAAATAATGAGAGATCCTTTCATATTATTCCTCTGATATTGCATTTACTTCGTTTAATTCGATCCTGGTTTTTTTGAGAGATGAAATGGAAAAAAAAATCATTTTTTCTTCTTTTCTCCTGACCTTTCTACACTCTGAATCAAATCTTCTCCCACAAAGAAATTATCTCGTAGTATTATGTATAAGGAAATTCGAAAAATTGAAAGTGCATTTGTTAATCCTCGATAAATTGTTTAATTTTAAAAATAACATGTGAAGACTATTTGAAAATTATAAATTAATTTTAATATTAACCTTTTACGTGATGCAGATAACATGATGTAAAAAAGGATTCTTAAAATTCGTAAAGTTCAAGTCGAGCATTAATCAGCCTAGTATATATAATTCAGAAAAGTAGTACAACCATTGATTGAAATAATAGCACATGATTTAGACAAATAATAGAAATAAAGTTAAATTGAACTTGCTAATGATACATCATCAATAATTTTGCAAGTAGTACAACTTTCTTAAATCAACCATAACCCAAATCAACACTAGATAATACAGTTAATAAATATTAAATGATATATTATCAATAATTTTACCTAGCAAGTAGTACGGATCAACCATGAAGTAAGACGAGTAATATAACTCTCATACATTGAAAATTCAAGACTTGCAGTCGTAAGTTCAACTGAAACTCAAATAAAACTAATAATACAATTAATATAATAAGTGACGTATCATGGATAACTTTGTCAGACAAGTGGTACAACCTCAGCAATGAGCAGACGAGTAGTATAAATTTCTTAAATCAACTATAACTCAAATCAGATCAACAACACAATTAATATAGTACATAAACAACTCCTCAATTCCTCTACAATCCCTCCTCAACATTCTTCAAAAGAAGAATCTCTTCTTCCAGAAATGAAAGGAGACCTGGCGGCATTACTAATGAATCGCACAAGATGTTCCCCTTCGTTTCGGTTCGAGGAGCAAAGTTTATCTAAGAAGACACAAGGGATGAAGCTATACAACGTTATCTTCTATTATTACCCTGTGCCAGACGCGAGGAACCATTGTTCCTCTCCTGAAAACAAGGTTCCTTTTAACATAGAACGCAGCCTCTAATGGTAATTAGACAGAACGCCACTTGTCGTGTTGATGCACGTGATCAAGGAGCGAATTCTCCTGAATTCGTTCGTGCAAAAATAACACGGGTTTCTATCGGGTGTGTGCACGATAAAAGTGAGAAAACGCTTGGTCAAGATTTGGAGGGAGAAGAAAGAGGAATGATGACTTCTGGGACGAAGGGGAATCAACCCTGTGTGCGCGGGGTTTTTCGAGGGAAATTGTGCGAATTGAAAGAGGCAGTGAGTGAATTTTAAATATTCGATTCGTTGAAGAAGTAACCGTGTGTATATTGAATGTAAGTAGCGTAAGACAGTTTGAGTCGGGCAAGTAATACGAATTAATAATGGGCGAACGAGGGGAACGAATCGAGCGTTGATCGTCCATAAGTGGTACAAGTCGACCACTTCGGCCAATTATGCGTACACGATAGATCAATTTATCATTATTGATCAGACCAATAATATATGATTCGCAATTCGATGCATTATTTAATGGATAAGTGGTATAGAATTAATTGTTAGTTAAGCTAGTAGTATAGATCGATTATAGTGAAACGTGTAATAAGATCCCTTTGGCTGATTAATTAATAATATTGAAAATACACATTTGTCGAATTGCAGAATCGAAGAAATGATTATTACGCGAGAGGCGGTGTTCCAGCAAAGGGGAAATTTCTCTGAATAAGCCTGGGCTGAGATAAAACTCATTAAGTTTTGCCTCTAACTAGGGGCTCTCGAATGGAACGGTTTCTCTTCTCGTTGAAAAGTTGATCTTGAAATACTTGCCCGATCAAGTAATACTTAAATTTTTTCCATGAAATTGGGTCATCGAGTTTTCCATCCCCAATTGCGTTACATCCAATTATTTCGATTGTTAGCGATCGATGAAAAATGAGCGATGCCACGAAAGGGATAATAGACATTAAACATTCTCCAAAACGACGTCGAAAATTAATTTCGATTAATGGGCAAAATTTTTTCTTTCGTTATTACTGAAAAAAAGAAAAAGAAAAAATTAGCAAATGCTGTGTATATTAACCCAATATCTGAGCAATCTGGTTTTTCTAAAAATTAATTTCTCAAAAAATTTATCCCCTTTAATCATCCGGTGATCAAAGTTAAGGCAATTAATCATAGGGCGGTTAGCGTGGGCGGTTTGGATGAAGCTTCAACGCTCGATGGGAGGCCCTCGACGCCATTTTCGAAACCGCAATCGGTGGCCGGGGAGGATGAGCAATTCTCGAATTCCTGGCGCGGTTCCCTCGAAAATTGTAGAAAATCCCCTTTCTGGCCATCTTTGATTGACGTTGATGGCGCTATTCTACCACGCCACCTCGCGGTAACTTCGTTCCGCTATTCCACGATTCAGGACACGTGGAAGAAGGAAAATTGTGTCGTTCAGTTCTCTAATACAATGGTGGATTCAGACATTTCATAAAATAAAGATACTATTTGAAGAAAGGTATTAGATATTAATACACTTGCGTGTAGTTATTTATTTTTTTTTTGTTTTAATTTTAATAAAAAATGTATCATTATCGATATGATTTTTATTAAATATGAATAAGTGGAAGAATGAAAGGAATGTTTTGCATTTGAAAATGAATAGTTTTATTTATTGATTTTATTCGAGTTAAATTGATATTGAAATGTAATTACAAATTATATTATATAAAAAGAAATTTTGTTAGAAGAATTTCGAGAAATTGTGTTAATTTTTTAATATATTAAGAAGCAAAGTTTGAAATTTGGTTGAAGAAGATTAAAAAAAAAAGATAATCGACAAGAGAAGAGATGATAAAAATAATAAAGTATCTAGTGACATCATAAGGGATGACCCTTTTTGATCAATTAGCTAATTAAAAATCTATAAATGGCGTTCAATCAGCAAGTTATCTTAACCATGAAAAAATTACCTTAAACCATAAGGGAAGAGCAAAATATCCATTCAACTGATTATGAAGCCATGAAATATTGATGAATATCGAAGCTAAAGAGTGTGACAAAACATTTTTACATTTTAATTAACAAAATCCTCCTTTTTATCCAGAAAGGGAAGCTGTTGTTTAATTAAAGTTTTAATTGAATCCTCTGCCAAATGCCAAGCGCGCAAAATAAGAAATTGTTTTATAACACGTTGGTTATATTAATTTACACGAACCGCGAGCCAGGTTAATTTTTCCCCTGTATCTTTATAATTAATACTTTACAAAGATGCCAGGCCAACAATTACCACCGATTAAGATCTCTCTGACCCCTCCCCCTCCCTTAAAAATTTTGACCTCGATAAAAATCGAAATTAATCGATTATCGATTTCCATTTTTCCACTTTTCAATGTTTCATTCTGATAACCACATAATAATCCCGTGTTAATAACGAAATCCACTTCTATCCACTCTCTCGTTTTCTCGTTGTTAATTGCACGATTTCTCGAGAAAATCGATTATTTCAATTCTAAGAGAGAAATTATAATTCAAAAATCGAATATTATAATATTATAATTCAATATATAATTATAATTCAAAAAATTCAATACATCTCTTTTTTTATAATTTTCAAACAGAGCAACCTCGAACATATATATATATATACTCCCTCCTCTTAATTATTCTATAAATTCCGCATTGGAGGGCAAATTTCAAAAATTTATAGTTACCTCTCGAGCGTGTAACGTAAAACCGAATTAATCGGGAATCGCACTCTCGATGAGTTTTCGTGCCGGGTGACCCGTTGGAAAATCGGTGGGACAGATCTCTCGTCGTCGATCGTCGTGTTCAATTAATTAAACAAAACTGCAGCTGGATCGAGCGCCGATTAATTAGGCCTAATAATTTACGGACCGAGTCAAGGCCGTTTTAATCGGATTAAAAGCATCGAGTGTCACGTTATATATAAATACCTTTCGCGTGAATAGAGAGAGTGTAAGGGATGAGGAAAAGGCAATCAGGTAGGGAAAAACTCGTTCCACTCGTGTTTCTTTCCTTTTTCTTTTTTTTCCGATTTTAATGATAATATCATCTAATGGTATTGCAGATACCTGTAATAGTAGCGAGAGTAAATGATATAGCGAATTCTTTGTGCATTCTTTCGCGTAAATGTTTCGAAAGAAACGCTCGAACAGGGAGCGTATGAAGATTAAAGTTTGAGAAAACAATAGTTCGAAACATTCATCGAGATTAATAATTAGTATTGTGGGAATTTTTAACGCGGTAAAATTAAATTTTTTTAAGATAGTAAATATTACAGAGATGAAGAAGATATGGAAGAAGATAAATATAATATAAATGTAAATTTAATAAATAAATATCGTTCTCGAAAATTTTGAACGCGCAAGAATGTATATATTGATAAGGATTCGCAATTTGTCCCTATTCACTAGTTTGCCTAATTACACGTGAATAGGATTTAATGCAATTCGATCCCAATAAATATGTAATGCGGGATCTAAATTACCGGTTGCAAGATTATAATACGATTCCACGTCGAAATTACGTCCATCTGTTCGACATTGGTACAGGAAATCGATGTGAAACGTGTTACCGGCGTGGCTAATAAGTCGGTTGAATTCTCTGGATTAATATAATTATAAGCCGATGAACACCGCTGCACTTTTAATTCCTTCAAATCGAAATTCGTTTATTTCCCACGAATTTTCACACGACAATTATATCTCCGTGTTAATTAATTTGATGAAATAATTTTCCCTCACTGGGAGGGGGAGGAGGGGGAAAGAATAATACTTTTCGCGTTCCAACTCTCGCGAGTAATTATAATTTAGGATCACGAAGAACACACGATCGAGAATAATTTTTCGTGAAAATTTTATTTTTTACACGAATTATATTGTATAAATATCTGAAATTAAATATCACTACGTCATGTTATATTATTGCGTTACGGTCACATAAGGAGGACAGTCCAGTCAGAAAAGTAGTATAGGTCAAGCATTAGTGAGGTTAGTAACGATACTTTGATCAGATATAAATAGTGCAACTCGATAAATGATCAGATCGGTATATAATTAATAATTTGATTAATTGATTGACAAATTCATTTAATCAAGTAAATAATACAAAATAATTAAGTACACAAGTAAAATAAATCAGTCAAATATCAGGAGTATTATTAATTAAACAAATAGGCAGAAAAGTGATATGGATCAAGCATTAACACAATCAGTAATATACTTTGATCAGATAAATAGTTTAAGTCAATAATTAGTCGGATCGATGTGTTAGTAATCAAAGAAGTGGTATGAATCAATCATTGATCGGGCAAGGAGCGTATTACCAATTACTCGATCAAACAAATAATACGATCGTAATCAAACGTAAGTAGAGTAAACAATAATTCTTTCTCCTACATTTTTATATATCCTTCCAATCGAAAAAGTCGATCAAATCATCGTCCAAGTCGAAAGATAAGGTGCAAAAAAGAAAAGGACGATCGAGGGAAAAAAGAGAGACAAGTATTCTATCTAATGAAGTCAAAGTTGGGAATGACTTTGAAAGAGTTCAAGAGCTCCTTCCAAACTTTCTACGAATGCTAGATTACCAAATTCATCGAACGAAAGAACGACTCGATCGCTCTTATCCAAGAAGACCAATTTATAATTTTCGTCTTGTAAATTAATTTTCCTTTCGTTTTCATAATTCTAAACCGATTCGAATCGGAATTACCCAATTAATTCGATTCAATCAAGAATAATCGGCAAAGTCGAGGATCGTCGATAAGAAGACGATCGAAGGAGGGAAGAAATTGTCCAAGCCTTCTCAACGATTCTCGCCAACTGTATAAAATATTGTCTGCAGTTGGTGCAACTGTTGAATTAGATTGAAACTTGTGAAAATGGAATTCGTCAATTATTCCACGTCCAGTCCCCCTTTCCCGACTGTCCTTGAGAATACGAAAGTTACGAGGCACGATAGGCTGATAGCCAAGAGACTGTTTTATCGACCGAAGTTAATGCATTACCGATATATATCTCGACACTTCGTAAACTATGAACGAACGAATAGAGGAAATTTTATTTGCGAAGAATTTTAAATTTTTTTTTTTTTCTCGAAAGTTGAAAGAAAGATTCTTACTCGAAATGAATCGAAATGAAATCCCTATGTGGGAGTATTTAAATCCTTGCCCCAATAATCAAAATTTCGATATTGTATCGATATTTTTGAAATAAAATTTTAATCTTGAAACATATATAAATCTCGAAAGCGAGGATAACAAATTTTTAAAGTAAAGAGATACCTAATTATTAACGTAGATTTAAATTGCCACAGACTACTAACATAACGATTGATTCAACAATTCAAATTTGCATTGGTGACAAAATTACAATTTTATATCTTATTCAAATTACAAAATGAATAAACTTACGCATAAAATAATCCAACTCTGCTTTCCAATAACCGATCCACTATATCAAGAGATTGCAAGAGTACAAGTGAAAGGGTTAATGGAATATAATATCCCAATTACAATCGAAAAAAAAAAATCGATAAACCACGCTCGAAACCCGCCAAATCCACTTAACACCGCCCGTAACCGCGACTCCCACGCATAACTCAACCCTAATACGTCAAAGCACTCGCCAGTCAAAGGGTTAATTTCGCCTGCAAAGACCCGAAACAGTCAGAGTCAGAAATTTTTGTCTCGTAACTGTGTCTCTCTCCTTGTTGTTTTTCCTCTCTCTCTCTCTCTCTCTCTCTCTCTCTCTCTCTCTCTCTCTCTCTCTCTAATTCTCTCCAAGAGGCCTCGTTAGAGTGGTAGGTAATGAAGAAACGTGGTGACACGTGAAAGCAAGCGGATAATGATGGCTGTTAACTGGTTGAATTGACATGTTCTTGATTGCTAATTTGTCTGAGATTAAGAACGACGTGCGCCATTTTTTAATCTTTTTCGAATTTAAGATAAGACGTTTAAATCTTCATTTTTGGATGGATTAATCATGAATAAGAATAAATTATCGAGAACGATAGTTGTGTTTCGGAATTTTAATTTTTGAAATTTAAAATGTATCGTAACGTATCAATTTTTGAAATTTAAATCGTTTCGAAATTTCGAAATTTATAAAAATCGAAAACAGATTTTCCGAAGCATGGATTATCGAAATTTCAATTTTCTGGCACTTTGATCGAGATTTTAATTTTTGGTGCTTGATGATTTCGAAATTCTTGTTTTCGAAATTCTAAGATATCTAAATTTTAATTATAATCGATATTTCATATCTTTGCATATGTCCCATATTTAATTTTTGAAATTAAGAAGATATCTAAATTAATTCAGACATTTCAATATTGGATTGTTAGAAATTTCAATTTCTCTCCCTTTCCAAGAATTTGGATTCTCTTTTTTTTTTTTTTTTCATTGCATCGTTCTTACGAAATTTATCTCAGAATTTTCGAACGAAATAGAAATATTTATTATAAAAAAGAGTTGACAAAGAATATTGTAGAAAAGAAAAAAAGATAATACGAATTAACTCGAAAGAGACGAAGCTTTTTTAATACTTTAACGGTTGCTTAAACACGATTAAAGTAAACACGAGAGAGGAGACACTTGCATTCGAGCATTCGAGTTGGATAAAAATAATAAATATTCTTGGAAGGAAAGAAAGAAAGAAAGAAAGATTCATATGATTCGTTTTTCAAACGTAAAAATTTTGCTTTGCGAGGGAAAAATGAGGAGGGAGGGGAGGGAGAGCGAGGGAGAGAAATGAGCAAAGTCTACAAACTCTAGTGGGAAGGAAGTGAGGGCACGGCGGTTGAGATACAAAGGTAATTAGGTCAATATGCATCGACAAAATTTCCAATTAGGCGAGCAATAGTGGAATAGCTTTGTGTATTTTAATATTTAATATCATTATGTCACCGTTAAGAAAATTTTGTATCCTAGAAAATGATTAGGAATTTAATTAATTCAATTTCAAGATTTCTTTAAACTTTTATTGTCGTTTAATTGTCGAAATTTCGAGGATTACGAAAATTTACGAGAATTGGAAAATATCGATCGACAGAGTTCAGAGTTATTCAGTAAATTTTCAATTGTTAAGATTTTAATTATATCGAATGCTTAATTTTCGGATTTTTTAGATTGCCAAGATTTCAATTTTCGAAAATCACCAGATTTTCCTAAGATCCCTTTGGTTTCTCTCTCTCGAGATTTTCATTATGTAAAACGCTCCTTGAACTTTTACGACTGCCATTTTATTTCACTTTACGACACCAGGATAAGTTAATAAAGACTTCCTTTACGAAACGCGATAAAACGAACTTGATACGTTTGTGAAAAACCGATATTGTTTTCCGTATCGTAATTGCGCTTCAATGTTTAATCGTTTCCTAACTATTGTAAATACGCGGTACGCGATGTTTTTCAACTCTGTTTTAAATTAAAGTAATGTTGTTACTCCGTCGATAAAGTCGCATTTGCTTCGAATATTTGCTAACGTCAATTGATCACCATGCCATTTTAATTTAACCGTTAAAACATTTAATTATTCGCCGATTAAAAGATTTAATTGCCGTTTTTATAAAGAATATCCGTTTGTTAAAGCGAAAATTATATGAAATTAAATCGGCCATTAAAAGAAAATTGATGGATTAAATATATATATATATATATGTATAAATGGTATGATAAATATCGATTCAAAAAGTGAATCGCTTCAAATATTTACGAGTACTTTTACTCCATAAATTATGCGTCACGTTATCGTACTACATAATACGGAACGTATAACGATATTTCATCCTTCCACGTGTTGGTGCACATTTAGGCGAACTGGTTTGCATCGAAATATTACGATACCGTTCGCCGATGTTTGATCAGAAAATATTTGTAGATTTATGTTATCTCGTTAATGGTATGTGTTATATTTGCTTCGATAAAATTCTGCGTAAATAATCGAATACGATCCAACTTTTCTTCATTTTAAAATAAGAAACTAAACATTAGTGCATTAAAGAGATCCATAAATATTTTGATTTAAAGCAATCAAACAGTAATTGAAATTTACACATTTGAAATTCTGTCAGTTAACGTATTATCGATCGTCGATAATTAATCGATGATAAATAATAATCGCTTCGATCCATTGAAATTATTCAATTTTACTTTTTACTTTTTCTTTAAATTCGACACGTTATATTTCTTTTTTCCATCAAAAGAAAAACAAGAAATCATTCTGCTCCTTATCTTGCAATTCTTTGATTCAACTTATCTTCGATCAAGTTTGAGTCTCTTGTAAACAAACTCGAAAGAAATTAATAAAATTTTCAACAAAAATTTCATGTAAAGATTTAAAGACTTCCAAATTTTTCTTCGTCGAAACGATATGTTTCATCAAATAAAATCAAATATTAAACTTAAATTCTTATCATGTTTCACATGTTTTTACACAAGTTACGAACTTTCTTATTTTACACGATAATGAAAGATGCTGTAATTGATGTTACAGCATCTTGCTCATCTTCACGATAATGAAAAATGCAAAAATAATTGATCAGAAAAGAAGAGGAAAGATAATCGTCACTGGACAAGTAGTACGAGTCGAACATTGGTTCGAAAAATAGGAGAAGACAGTTGGAAAAGTAATATAAGTCAACCATTAATCAGAAAGATAGAAAGAAGGTAATCGAACAAGTAGTGTAAGTCAACGTATATAACGTAAGTAACAAAAAACAATTATAGTCAGAAGCAAAAAATAAGACATGTAGATTATAAGCAGACGAAAAAATATATATCATTCACTGGTTAGAAAAAGGAGAAAAGAACATTTGTAGTCGAACAAAGTAGTGAATAGATCAATCATTGATGAGACATGCGAAAGTGATCGTCAACCATTCGTAAGACAAATCAAATGTGGCAAAATTAAATGGCTTATTAATTCAAACTGTGATTTTTTTTCTTTCTTTCTTTCATTTTATTGCAAATTTAATTGCAAATAATTCAAGATGATGCAATTAATGTTCTGAATGAATTTCATCATAGATGAGATTTGGAGAAACTAGTAAGAGAGAGACGTGTTGTCAGGCATGTATAGCAGATTTTGGGTGACACATGGCGCAGTTTGCGGAAACTGATTGTTCGAGATGAATGTTTAACACGTTCTCGTCCGAGGAAAGCATATAGACTACGTTCTCATCAGATTCTATATTCATCGGTATCACGTGTTGTCTCATCTTAAATTTCACTTACCCACAATTATTTCGAAACTTGCAACCCACGTTATCTTGAAAAAATTTTTAATTTATTACTCAAAAAATTGTCCAATTTCGATAAACATTGGATTTTTAGACAAAAATTATAATAATTATAATTAAAAAATGTGTGCGATTCTAAATAATTTTTTTCTGATAAATGATTGATCTATACTACTTGATACTGTTTTACTTGTCTTATCAATCGTTGACCTGTATACTATTTACTCAACTACAACTGACTTGCATTACTTACCAAGCCATAATTGCATTACTCCACTTGTTTTATCAATTATTGATCCACATACTATTTACTTAACTACAATTATCCTCTTCTTTTTCTCTGATCAATATTTGACTTACATTAATTATCAAACCACAACTGCACTACTTTTTTATATATTACTTAATTACAATTATTCTTTCCTTTTTCTTTAATCAATATTTGACTTACACTTATTAAATCACAACTCCACCACATTCTACTTTGTCTCATCAATCTTATCAATCATCTATACTACATACTATATACTTAACCGTATCAATTATTGACCTATATTAATACTATTTACTTAACAACAATTATCCTTTCCTTTTCCTCTGATAAATGTTTGACTTACACTACTTGTCGAATCTCTACTCAACTGAACCATTCTACTTGTCTTGCTCCAATCATTGGCCTGTATACCACTTACTCGATCCATAACTTTATCCTCTTCCTTTCGTCTGACTAATGATTGATCCGTCCTACTTACGACCGTCTTATCGCATATTTCTAAAACGGTGAGTTCGAAACGAGTTTGAACGAATGGCAAGCGTCTACTCCAGGCGGTAACGCTGTTTTCGCCTGTTTTGGATCGAACACGAGGAACGAACGGGGATTCTTCTGGAAAAGACGGATGGCGCGTGTTCGTGTATCTGCCTTTCCTCGATTCCTCGAAACGTTCTTATCGTTCGGATAAATGACGTGGAAGTAACTCGCGCTATTATATCCCCACACATGTGTTTACTCAGAGAGCGAGAAAATTCCTTGGAACGCTGAAATCTGCGACCAGTTTTGCAAAAGTTTTTGCGGGGAAGGAGGAGGAAATCTCTGAGGTTTAGATTTTACGATTTATACCAAGTTTTTTCTTTTTTTTACGGTTCTAGAAGAGGAGATAGGAAAGAGAGAATAAATTAGATGGATTTGGAAAATTTGAAAAATTTTTGGAAAATTTGAATATTCGAAAATTTAAGCATTGGAAAATTTGGAAATTTGGAAATTAAAATGTTTGTTTAAAATTGAGAATGGATTAGGAGAAATGTAAAAAATGTTGAAGGAGGAGACATTATTTTATTTACAAATAAATCATATTGCCCTCTTTAGAATTTTTTGTTATTACATTTTAAAACATCGAAGGAACACGAACTTAAAAATTAGATTTTTCTTTTATCTCTCGTACACATTCGTGAACGATAACATGAAAGTTCACCATTTCCCTTAGGGGTCTTTTCACCCTTATGAAATAGAAATGAGAAACAACCTGAAAGATACAAGGATTTCCGAGAGACACATACCATGTCATAATCTTCTAGCAGACACAGTTACGATTTAATTTCAAAAGATGTAATAAACTCAACATTTTTTAATAAAAATTCTAATAATTTTTTTTTTTAAATCATATACTCAAATATTTGCGCCATTGTTGATCGAATAATGTAGTTAAACTAAGCATAATTTATCAAATCCGATGAAGTAAATCTCGTCTCAAATGATTTTCGAGATATTCAAAATTCAGCTCATTACAGCATTGTGGTTATTATTCAACTCCGTTGAAAGAGTCCAACTATAAGTTCTATTAAAGAGAGATTAAATTAACACTTTGCGAATTAAACTCTTATGATGTAACCATAAAAGCTTATGCGAATCGTAATTTAACATTTTCTCTTCTTTTCTTGCAATTTCTCCGCTAAAACTTTAATTCTTTCTTTCTAGATTAATTTAGAAAGAATTCGAATTAGGGGAAAAATTTCTTTACCGATTATCGATAACGAAAACACACATTTCTTTTACGAAATTCATTAAGACGTAATATTTCAGTGAAAAAGAAATATTGAAAATTTCGTTGATTAATCATTCGATTAATTTAACTAAAGATATTAACTTTTAATTAAAAAAAAACTCTAGAAACGGATATTTCAATATTTTCAAACATAATCGAATTCAACCGAATCGAATTATTCCCTGATGACATTGTAATAATATAGAAATATTCAACGTTCGAGAAGGAAATGATTTTTCACATTGAACAATAATCCGAAGGTAAATGCAAGGGAGATGGAATCGGTGGAGGTACTTAAAAAAAATGAGACGAAGGATTACCTTCACGAGTTCCAAGGATTATTCGGAAAATTGGATTTCTCTGGAAGTGTAATTTTTGAGCGGCGCCATTTTTAAATGAGGCAACCGCGAAATTCGTTACGTTCATCAGAAGAAAAATGGCGGAAAGAGATGTCCCAGTTTTTTGAATCGATGCTCGCCTCGACAAAATCTTTTCAGAAGGAAAAATGTATTGAATTTCTTTTTTTCTTTGATAAACAAAAATTGTCAACAAATAATATCAACGATGGATAGAATTTTTATAATTATACACAAAGTTTTAATTTTAATCAATTTGTCATATAACCTAACCTAACCTAACTAAAAACATCGATCGATCAATTTCTTTGTTATTTATGAATAAATAATAAATAATATACCATTAAGAGTTATGTATATCGATCTTTCGACGAATAAATTATAAATTTAAAAACTTGGTTCCCTTCACATTCCTTCACAAAATTTGGAAAATAACATTTTAATCCATAGAATCTCATAAAACTGTGACAATTGTTATATATTTTTCTCTCTGGATAACTTTCGTTACACAGAAAGTATTTATCGATGATAAATTACGTTTTTCAAAAAAGAAACTTTCATTTTCTATCTCGATTTATTATTATTATTAATTTTTGTTTTTTCTTTTGAAAGAAAATAATAATCTGAAACAATGAAAACACGAATATCAATCCCAGAAATTGGCAGAGTGGAAAGTTGAGATTCGTCTCACCGGAAGTAAGCATCGATGACAGATAGCCGATCGAAAGCAACGTCGAATTATTTCACCGAATTTAGATACGTTCAACGTGCTTTGTCGTTGGCACTTGATTTCCTCAGGATTTTTGTCTCGAAAAGTTAAAACGAAACTTTTAATTGAACGTCATTCGTGATATCTTTAAGGAAGGGAATAGTACGACAATCTACACGCATTCATTATAATTGAAATGGAGAGGGGAAAATATTAACGACGAGTAAAATTAATTTTGAAAAAATGAAATTGAAATTTTCTTATTTGTATTTGTAATTTTTCAATTTCAATCTAACTTATGTAATTGTTATACGAAATTGTAACTCAATGTAAAAATAAGTCTTCTATTTCTCCATGAATCAACACTGAACTTTTGGAAAGTTATCAAACGATAGAAAAAAAATTCGATCCATCAAAAAGATCTATTTGAATAGCTCTTTTTTCGTGTAATAAAAACATGAATTTAAGCTCCATCGATCAATAAAATCAATCAATAAAATCTACCCAGAACAAATTTCTTCTATCCAAAGATTTTTCCCTCGTTTCCTAGAAACTGAAATTGCATATTATTTCTTCACTATCACGAATAATCAGATCATAACTCGATCCATCATTATTGAAAGTTTGTTTAAGAACGTATCTGTTGCTCCAAAATATATTAACCGATTATTATTAATGGTGTTGGTCTAAAGAAAAAGAAAAGAAGATGCCAATGTGCATCTCGATGCAGATGCAATTGAAAGAAGAAAAATTTAAGCTTAATAATTAGATTGGACAGAATTGACAGATTGACAGAATTGGGGGAGGAAAATAGAATTAAAAAGAATAATCGAAATGAAAAAAAGAACCATTGAAAATTGAATTATATTATTATTGAATGTTTCTTTAAAATACATCTATACCTCAAAGTGTTAATTGTTTGATGTTGATCATTATTAAACAGATGAAGAGATACAAGTGAAGAAGTTGAATCATAAACCTTTGAAAAATAAACCAAGACAAAATTGAAAGGAATAAGAAGAATTATAAATTATTATAAAATGTTTCTTTAAAATCAATATTTTATATCAATATATCTATATCCCAAAGTATTAATTGTTTGATGTTTGCAAATGATGATTGTCAAACAGATGAAGAGATACAAATGAAGAAGTTGAATCATTAATTTTTTAAAAATAAACCAAGATAGAATTGAAAGAATAAGAAGAATTATAAATTATTATGAAATGTTTCTTTAAAATACATCTATAACCCAAAATGTTAATTATTTGATATTTGCCATTGTCAAACAGATGAAGAGATACAAGTGAAGAAATTGAATCATAAACCTTTGAAAAATAAGCCAAGACAGAATTAAAAGAATAAGAAGAATTATAAATTATTATAAAATGTTTCTTTAAAATACATCTACAACCCAAAGTGTTAATTGTTTGATATTGACCATTATTAAACAGATGAAGAGATACAAGTGAAGAAGTTGAATCATTAATTTTTTAAAAATAAACCAAGACAGAATTGAAAGGAATAAGAAGAATTATAAATTATTATAAAATGTTTTTTTAAAATACATCTATACCCCAAAATGTTAATTATTTGATGTTTGCCATTGTCAAAGATGAAGAGATACAAGTGAAGAAGTTGAATCATAAACCTTTGAAAAATAAACCAAGACAGAATTGAAAGGAATAAGAAGAAGAATTATTATTGAACGATTCTTCAAAATATATCCATATCCCAAAATATTAATTATTTGATATTTGTTAAAGACACGAACAAGTTATATTGCAGCATCTCTATTATTACTTTCAAAAAAAAAAAAAAANGAAATGTTTCTTTAAAATACATCTATAACCCAAAATGTTAATTATTTGATGTTTGCCATTGTCAAAGATGAAGAGATACAAGTGAAGAAGTTGAATCATAAACCTTTGAAAAATAAACCAAGACAGAATTGAAAGGAATAAGAAGAATTATAAATTATTATAAAATGTTTTTTTAAAATCAATATTTTATATCAATATATCTATATCCCAAAGTATTAATTGTTTGATGTTTGCAAATGATGATTGTCAAACAGATGAAAAGATATGAAGAAGTTGAATCATCCATATTAATTTTTTAAAAATAAACCAAGACAGAATTGAAAGAAGAAATAAAAAGAATTATAAATTATTATAAAATGTTTCTTTAAAATATATTTATACCCTAAAATGTTAATTATTTGATGTTTGCCATTGTCAAAGATGAAGAGATACAAGTGAAGAAGTTGAATCATAAACCTTTGAAAAATAAGCCAAGACAGAATTGAAAGAATAAGAAGAATTATAAATTATTATGAAATGTTTCTTTAAAATACATCTATAACCTAAAATGTTAATTATTTGATGTTTGCCATTATCAAACAGATGAAGAGATACAAGTGAAGAAGTTGAATCATAAACCTTTGAAAAATAAGCCAAAACAGAATTAAAAGAAAAAACAAGAAGAATTATTATTGAACGTTTCTTCAAAATATATCCATATCCCAAAATATTAATTATTTAATATTTGTTAAAGACACGAACAAGTTATATTGCAGCATCTCTGTTATTACTTTCAAAAAAAAAAAAAAAAAAAGAAATTGGTATCTCGCCAATTGAAAGGAAGAAAGCAGAATTATTATTATTCGTTTCTTCTTTATACGAAATACAATACTATATTTCCTAAAATTATTAATTTTTTTTTTCTTCGATATTTATTAAAGACACGAACAAGTTAAATTGCAGCGCTCGTATTATATTACTTTTGGAGAAGAAATTGACCAACGCGCGTCTCGATGCAGAATTGTTCGAAGGAAGAGGATAGGGTTAGGTTAGAAAGGAAAACAAGAAGAATAGAAGGAATCGTGAAGTCGGTGGAGCGAGGACGCTGCACATGCCACCTCCCAGAGAAGATCAATATCCCCACCAATCGTATTTTCTCTCTTCGCCACGGCACACTGTCTCCCCCTCGATATGCCCGTCTTCCCCTTTCGCTTCCTTTTTCTTTTTTTTTCTTCTTCTTCCTTCCTCCCTCTCTTTCTCTCTCTCTCTCTGTCCTCCCTCATATTTTTAAGCGATGGAGACTCGCAGTCTCGTTGTTTCCAAACGACAGAGTTGATGTAATTTCTTCGATGCAATTATAGGTTTATCGAGACCTTCTCTAAGGTATCTTGTTAGCGGATGATGACTGAGTTCAAAGGTTATATGGAAGATTCTTTTTAGATTGGAAATTTTCTCTATTCTTTTATTTTTAACAACGGAAAAGAAAAAACATTCCTCCAACTTTTATATATATATATATATATATATATTTGAATTCAAAAACAAATGCTGGATAAAATAGTTTTCGAAATTGTTAATGAAAATATAAAAATTATATAAACTTTCGAACTTTATTAATGGAATTCTATAACTATTTTGTTAAAATTTCTTTGCTATTCGAGAGGGTATGTATAATTTATCTCGTTTGGATCTTGGCCACCTCCTTGTTTGATGAGGGTTGCTTTAATTGGAGGAGAATCTTTGAGTTCTCTTAATTAATGGTAGAATTATCGATTTGAAATTAGAACGTACTATATATGAATTAATATCTATACACTAGTGCACATTGGTCAGGAAAATAAGTAGTACAAGTCAATCATATTGAGACAGATGGAACGAGAGCATATTCGTAATCAAATAAGTAGAATAGAGCAGTAATAGTCGGACAGGCAAGTATTGCTTTTAGCACATTATTTTAACTTTAATAACTTAAAATATAATTTACTTAAAATATTTCAAACTTTACCTGAATAATAAATTAAAAAAATAAATTATTAAAGTAACCTCAACTATTAAATTTTACCCATCTATGACTGTCAAATAAGTATTACGAGTCAATCGTAATAACGTGCAAGTGGAACAAGATCGTCGATGCTCAAACGAGTGGTATAAGTAAATCATTGATCAGTCATTGGAACATCTTTGATATATGAATATTAACCATAAGTACAACAATCTTATTATATTATATTATAATATAAAATTATACTGTTATTATATATACACGTTAAAAATAAAATATACCTGTGTTGATATAAGAATGTTGAACTGGAGACAATTCGAGCGACATTTTTCATCGATAAAAAAATATTCGATTCGCTTGTTACTTGTTCGTGCTTGCTCGCGACTCGTAGCCATCGCTACCCGACTAGGCCAGTGTTCTTCGTTAATAACTCGTTAACGAAGCCGTGACGAAAATTCTTCGAAAGGAAAATCCAACGTTTTTGAAACGTTGCCAATGATTATAAAAAAATAAAAAATTCTAAACGAAAAAGTTCAGAACGCATAGAAAAAAAAATATCATAATTTTCGTAAGTTGCAATTGTATTGTCCAATATATACGCCAATCGTAAATGATAAAAAAAAAAAACAAAACGTCGATCGAAATTAATAAAATGAAGATCAAAATGAAACGGAATGAGGGAAGAACGCAGGGTCGTCGAACCTGTGATTTTTCTTCTTACGTCGCCGTAAACTGCGCTCGTTTCGATCAATGAGGTGTCAAGGGCTTAAACCGGAATCTCGGTTATTGCATTACCGTGAAAATGGGGTCTCAGAGGTGCGTGACAAAGTGCACGAGCGTTATGCGCTTCCGTAGACTTAAGGATTAGCTTGCTACTTTTCCACCAGGGGAATTCGAGGTAAAAAGTAAAAACACACAGTGTTCTCTAATTTTCAGACCAGATTCGATTCCAATTTAACGTTTCATTTCTTTATTTTGCTTGCCTGTTTTCTAAACGAAGCTGTAACTTTGCTTATTACGCGTTTTAACTCGATTTGCATGGAGATGGATATAGGAGCGAGTGAGAGAGAAGATCTGTTAGAATTTTGTTTTGATTCTAATTTGTTCAAAAATTCTTTGACAATATTGGATAATTGATAATGATTAAATTAAATATATTTATTTTTAAATATTTTATTATTATTTTATTATTATTTTATTATTATTTATTTTAAATAATTTTATTAAATATATACTTTTTTTATTTGGACCGGTATTGATTACAATTTATGATTATTTGAATAATGTAATGGAATACGAAAATATCTTTCTTTATTATTTGTTTTGTAAAAAGAGAAAAACATACTACACGTTCGTAAAATTCTAAATAGTACATTACTTATCATATGGGGAAAATATTTCTTCCCCTATTTCGTATTCTTTTGTGCAAAAATCTCTAGATTATCCTCCAAAAGGAAATATTTTGCTTTTATCGATATAAGGAAATCAAATGCGCGATTCAAATATTGTTATTTCGAGAATGAAAAATTTTCAACAGACAATTTTGATTAATAAATTTTTCACGGGGAAATTTTACAAGACTCGTAACTTCTCGAATTGTTAAATTATTATTCAATACGAATACATATATATTATACAGTATAATAACCTAACCTAACCTAACAATTTGCAACTTATCGAATTATTAATATTTTAAAATTGACGAGTTACTGAATATAAATATAAATATTAAACAATCGTTGTGCCATGTAATTATATTTATAATTAATTTCAAAATGTATCTGTAATATTTTTTTTAATAAAAAGTTGAACTCGTGACGCAAAAGTTACCATGCAATGGTAACATCGGTAACATCGAAAGCGTTTCAAGAACTTAAAAGGATCGAGGCCGCGAGAGAATTTAAATCCTTTGCGGGGGGAAGTGAGTGAGCAATAAAAAAAGAAAAATTATAATTTGCAAAACATTTGACGCTTTCTCTCTCCTTTGAAACGATAACATTACATTTTGACTTTGATCACTCCCTTTTCCCATTACCACGAATCTTATAACTTGTTTTATGCAAAAATTTCTAACCTTCAAAATGCGTAGCATATTTTACGAACGTGTTATAACTATGCTCGTGTTGAAGTTCAAGATCAATTTCCTATTTTCCTATTTTATACGTAAAATTATAATTTAAAGACATCATTTATCCCAAATATTTATATTAATTCGTTTTTAATAAATCTATATTATTAATTACAAAAAACTTAAAAATACTTAAATGTACGAAATGATACTCACGAAAAAACATATTAAAAATATTCCCAAATACATCTTGCTACACCTTGCTTCAAATTAAAAAATTAATCGATTCGAAAAAAATTGTATCTTCTGTAAATCATTTTTTTTTTAAATATTCTCAAAAAAAAAAGAGAACGGAATAATATTCAAACCATAAATACAATGTGTTTTACCACGTTTCTGTTTATTTCATTTTTATCCCTGAATCGTTGTTGCAGCCGCACACCGTGCTCGGCTTGGAAAATTTCACGTCTGCTCGCTTATCGACTCGTACTCCTTACCTAGTCCTGGAAAATTTCGTTCCCCTTGGTGGATCGTATAAACGACTGCAGAACCTTGGTATCCTGCGCGTGTTAAACGGAAAAGGACAGCCGGCGGTGTCCATTATCCATGGAAACTTTTATTTTATATATCGTCCTCGTGACTGGAACCAATGAAAACTATCGAATAAGAATCATGAAAATTTCGATTGGAGATAATAAAGATGAGAGACGAGAATTTATTAGTTTCTCGACGTTGTATAAGTTGTTTGCATTATTTGGATTTTGTAGTTTTGAAATTATTTTCGAGAATAATTTTTTTTTATTGGTTTCGTTCGTGAGAAGTTTCAGCTAAGCTGGATCGTTGAAATTTTGATTTTTGAAAAATTCTAAATACCATTCTAAGGTCTCTTTAAAAAATTCAGATAGATTTAAAAAAGTTCGGAAAACTCGAAAGTTCAAAGTAGAAAGGATCGATAATGAAACAGACGAGTAGAACAAGTAGTATTACTCATTGATTAGGTAGCCAAAAAATTAATCCTACATTTTAACGTTAAAATTTTAATTTTTCTTTTTCGAAGCCAATTTTTACACTAGAATTAAGAACAAGCTCATCGAATCATTCGATCTTCCTTATAAAATACGATGAAATTTCGTCACCTGAAAATCTGGAAGCGGAAATACGAGTACCTGAAACACTAGCCAAGTCTAGTGTGATATATTGCGCGTAACGTAAACGAGAATTGGTATAATCCCTTAACCTCGAAAAATAGGAAATTTTATATTGCTCCATAACTTCGATAAAATACCTAGGGCGATTCGAATTAATATTGGAACAGCGTGGGGCGCGAGATATGTTGTTGTTTTGAGGATGAATTAAATAATAATGGGGAATTCTGGGGATTTTTAGGGGAAAATATTCGAGCACAATTGTAATAAAGTATTTTATCATTTACAAACGTAATATTTATGTTGTAACACTTGTTTGAATAAGTTTTTAGAGTAAATTTTTATTTATGATTGAACATTTTTGGGGATGTTGAATAGAAAAATTTCGTTTTTTTTCTTTGTTACATTGTTGATAAATATTAACATGAATATCGTGTGTAAAATTATATATATATATATATATATATATATATATATATATCTAATGATAAAAAAAATTTTATAATTACAAAATTCCCCATTATTATTCAAAGATGGAACTGTATAAATTCTCAAAGTGATTAACGCATGCATATGTATTCCACAGATTCACTCGATCATCGTGGTAGACAATCACGAAATCAGATTGCTCGATGATCAGCTCGAAAGTTCTTGTTACACGACAAAACGTAACAATACGTTTGTATATGCAAGCTGTAATTGCATTACCGATTGTAGGTATACCAGAAAACAGAGTATATACTATACAGAATATATATACTATTTGATTGATATCATGGACGTGACAAACATGCCATCGTGGTTTAATGGAAGGAAATATTTTGATATTTGTTGTTCCTTTCTCGTATTCTACTTTGTGGTGAAGTTAAAAAATTCGAAATATGTGCGATAAATTTGAATAAACGAAAAGGGAAAGTAAATTTTTATTTAAAAAATTCAAAAAATTGACCTAAGGTAAAACCTAACCTAACCTAAAATTATTATGGAAAACAGATAAAATTTTCTCGATCGATATATGTTAACGATAAAAAAAATTGTTCTATTACATTAATAAACGAAGAAAAGAATTTCATAATTATTAGAAATTGTACGTAGGAAATAATTACGAGGAATAATAATATTTTTCGAAGATAAAAATTTTGTGAAATAAAATGATTAAATTAAAAGTGAATTATCTAGTTAAATATATACAGATTATGAATAAAATTGGAGTAGCACGAAAAGGAATATTTTGTTTGATTAAACAACGGAATACATTTAAAGAATGAAAAAATATAAATTTAAAATAATTTCGTATAAATAATTATTTTCGTTTGTGTGTGTTTAATTGAGAATGGATTAAAAATGGATTTCAATCGATAAACGATCCATGGTGAATATAATACGACTATTTTTTTTTTTTTCCAATTCAAGGATAAATTGAATTGGAAATATTCCAGAAACGTTTTTTGGCAAATATTTACATTCCTTGTTTGGTACATATTTCTTCTTTTAAAACGTAAATAATATTAAACGTAATAAAAGACATTTTCTGCTTCAATGATTTTCACGTAAAAAACAAAATTTCGCATTAAATCACGAATAATACGTATACGTTTAATATCGACTTATCAAACTTGACATAACGTTGACGTGATTAACATTCTCATTACGTTGATATCAAATTTTGATAATTGAAAATAACGCGAAATTATTGAATAATAAATTGTTGATAATAAATAAATCTTTAATTTTATTTTTTTAATTTTTCCATTTTTTCATTCTTCGCTTTTCACTCGATTTAAAAAAAAAATCAAAAACTCACCAACCCAATATTCATCAACTGATATTCTTTGCCAACGAAATATCCTAAAATAAAATAATTCTCTTCATAAAATACATATTAATTAAACCTTCAACTAAATTTATAACAAAAATAAGATTTATTTTCATCTCCTGATACTCTTATGTATCTACATAAAAATTTTAAAGAACTTACAATTCAAAATTTAATAGTTGAATAAAATTAAAATTGTAATCGATAATTGGCCGAGATTATATCAAAAATTAGATCAGAACTATAATAGCTACGAAAAAATATTATTACTTAAAGTAAACTTCATTCGAAATTTTTCGACTCGGTTCAACGTTCTCTCAAACTCTGCCTCGTTCAAACAACATATTAATATTAAACGTTGCCTGGATCCCGTACGCGAAAAATTATATATAATTTTTCAACAAATCAAAAGTAAAAAGCGCCTACCCACATTGCCGGATTGATTTGCTCGAGGCTCGAAAAGGTCAGCAAGCCATTCGAGAAATTTTTATTGGAAATTTCACGCCCTCGCAGTTTAACCCGTGATCGTTCGAACGTATGAATAGGAAAAAATATGGCGGCGATATTAATTTTTAAAAAACGTATTTCGATATACTATATATCCTATTTATTATTGAATTGGATATGGACTCGGTTAGGCGTTCAATCTTCTGAAAAAAAAATTCTTTCCTTGTCCTTACATCGTTTCCCAGTTCACAAAGGAAAAACGTATACCACTGATTAATACAAACAGAAATAAATAAGTTGAATAAATATTCGAATATCTGCAAAAAGATAAATTAAAGAAAAAAAGATTATTAAAAAGAACGAGAAATTTTTGAAATGATTGAAAAATATTCGAATATTTTGAATTTTACTAGTGAGTGAGTGAGAGAGAGAGAGAGAGAGAGAGAGAGAGAGAGAGAGAGAGAGAGAGAGAGAGAATGGTGAGAACGAGAACGAAGAAATTGCGAAAAATATAATGGAAAGAATGGAACGTTTGCAGAGATTCTGATCGAGAGCTGTGAGGGTGCGACTATGTTACGTAAGACAGCCACTTCCGGTCGAGCCACGGAAATAATGAGGAAATAAATCGTTCGAGGATGGAGGTGGACTGGAAGTGGACGCGATTCAACCGAATTTCCATTTCGAATTGTTCGAATTTCTGATTATTGTTATGTGGACATTTGGGCTCTGTTATTTCACCGACTATCACTGAATATTTCAAAACACTTGATCAATCTTTTAATGTGTGTAATGAACAAGTAGAAAAAGTCAAGGTACGTTGAGATTGAAGAGAACGTGAAATATCACGATATATCACAAGAAAAGGTAATAAAATTAGAAAAATATGGTCGATGATCAAGATCCTTATATTTTCAAATCATTGCTCAGAAAAGCTAGTGTAAATCAGACAATTAATGTATAATCAAGAATCAGGAAAGCGTGGCCAATATTAATATTATATTGGTCAAAGCATTAGTATGATTATAATCAATAATTCATATGGAAAGTGATACAGATCAATAATTGGTGCACCGAGTAATGTACAAACCATCCACTAATCAAATAAATAATATATGACTGTTAATTAGATTATTAGCCATGATTGCACGAGTAGTATACACAGATGTGTATATCAATTATATATCAATTAGACAGATAAGTGGAACAAGATCATCACATCTTGAACCATGACTCAGACAAATAAGTATAGGTCAAACATATAATCAGACAATTAATACATGATCAATGTTTTAGTATAAACCATCCATTAATCAAATAAATATATAGCCAATAATTAGATTATTAGCCAAGTAGTATAGCCAGATATGTATATCAATCACATATGAATTAGATAAGTGGAACAAGAAACATGACTCAGACAAGTGAGTATAAATCAATTATTAATCAGACAATTAATATATTGATATTGATTTTTCGCCAAGAAACTATTACAAAAAAAAAAAACTATTACAAATCGATAATTCGTTTAAAAAAAGAAGTAATATAGATCAAAAATTGATGAATCAAGTAGTACAAATCGTCCATTGGTCAGATATAAAACAACCGAATTGTTAATATATTTTTACTTTCTAACTTTTATGAATTATAAACAAGTTCAAATTATTTCTTCTATTTAATTCTTCAACTCGTTCATAGCCTCACAAAGCTTCCTCTTTCGTGTTAAAAAATGAAAAATAACAAAGTATACGAAACAATTCGTCATTCGTGCGTTACTTCTTTTTCATTACTTTCACTAAAACCAAAAACTCTGAAAATAAAGAGGAAACGATTAAGAGAGGACTCACGATTCCACGTATATATTCCCTCCATCGAGCCACAGCTCGCCTCACCTGATCACCCACGTTTTATTCCTCGGTCGCGTGCGATACAAATGTAATCGAATAATAATAATAATAATATAACCAATGTTCCCAGCGGATCGAGATACGGCCCTCGTATATAAAACGATTGCGTTTATTCCGAGTAAACGTGGGAGTAAAGTGGTGGCCGCCGTGGAGAATTTAGAAACAGGAGGGTTTAACCCCCCTTGAGACCCGTTCCAAGGGGGAGAAGGGTGAGTATAGATGATAGCTTGCTACCGTTAAAAACAAAGCGACGAATGCAATTCCCTGGACGCGTGACCCGATGAACACAGTAGTGGTCTACACTTGTTACATTTGTATCCTGTGTGCCGTTGTTCAACTTTAATGTGGAACGTGTTCACAATTGTACTTGTTGGCTGCGAGAAAAATTCTCGGTTCTTTCTTTTTTTTTTTTTTTTTTTAGAGAGAAGTTTTTGCAANTTTTTTTTTTTTTAGAGAGAGAAGTTTTTGCAAGTCAATTCGAGTGATTTGATCAATAGTTCTTCTGTGTTTTGTAAAGATATTGGAAACTGATGATTGTCACCATGAGATTCTTGAGAAACTTCAATAATGTAATTTTATTGGCGAATGGTGTGTAGACGAGTGGTGTGGTCAAAAATTGGTCAGACTAATGGTCGAGTTCGAGATCGATTTATAATTTTATTAGTTAATAGTTTATAATTTGGCCAGACAACAGAGATCATAATTTTGTTAAAATCTGAAATTGAAATCTTCTTTCCCCATTATCTTGTATACCAACTGGTTTAATCCATTAAAAATCATCCATTGATTTTAATTTTATTAATAGTATTCTACAAGTAGTAAAGTGAAAAATTCGTCAGACTAGACTGTAATCAAATTTTTGTTTTTCCATTATCTCACCGATACTGTGCAACGATTTATAATTTTATCGATTATTAATTATTAATCGACAAGTAGTATAGTCAAAAATTTGCCAGGCTAAATCAATATACAGCCATAATTTCAACTTCTTTAAAGAGTAATATAAATTCAAAACAATAAAAATAAAAAATATATGTAAAATATATCGTTCTCACATTTAAAAATATATACATACCATCTTTAAATTATTATATTTCGTGAATATAATAAATAAATATTCCTCCTCTCTCTTTCTCTCTTTCTTTCATTGGATAATCCATTCGAACCAGGAGACTTAACTTAGATTAGGCTGTCATTGAAAAATGATTCTTCGTCTTTCCATATGAGAACTTGAAGGGATGCTCGCGTAGAATAAAAACCTGGGCTCGTGAATTATTGGGACGTGGAGCTCGTCGAGGAATTCGAAAGTCGGAAATATTTTGCGATTCGTATGTTTCGAAACGAAATACCGTGAAACGGATACGACAAAATCCTTGATCCGAGGATTGCGGCAATGTATATCTGTAGAAATGTGTGTGTGTATGTAAAGTGAATATATTTGAACGGGGATATAAGTCGACGAAGGATTGCCAGTTTCACGGATGAGAAAGGGGCAAGTGTGTTGGGAAGTGTCGTTTAAATTTTTCAGTGGTACTTGATGAATAATGAAAGTTAGGTTAGGTTAATGTCGTGACATTGCGACAAAGGATTAGTTTCGAGGATTGATTGAGAATTACTTAAATCTTTCGGTGAACGAGGAATAATTAAAATTAGGTTAGGAATTTTAAATTTTTTCGATCGATAATGAAGATTAGAAAGTTAGGTTAGGTTGTGATATTGCGAGAAGAAATTAATTTCGAGGAATGGAAAGGAAGCAATGATTGAGAATTATGGTTTATTGAATCTTTCAATAGCGATGAATAATTAAGATTAAGATTAGATTATTGAGAATTTTTAATTTTCATTTATATTTTTCGATCGATAATGTAGGTTAAAGTTAGGTTAGATTGTGACGAGGGATTAATTTCGAGGAATGGAAAAGAAGAAACGATTGAAAAGTTAAAGTTTTTTAGATTGTGATAAGAAATTATTGAAGGAATTATTGAAAATTGTCGTTTAAACTTTTCAGCAGCACTTGATACGAGATGAATAATAGAGATTAGGTTGGATAGAACGTGTGTTTTGATCTGGATTGCGTAGTTTCTCGTTAATTTTCGTAGTTGAGAAGGCAATGATTAAAGGGAGATTAGAGTCGGTAGAGAGGATGAAGAAGGATTCGTTTAAGCACTGTTTACAAGTTGATTTGTTTTTAGGTTATCTCGTGTCGAGATTTACCACGTGTTAATCGCTTCATGTATCTTTTAAGAGGAATGTTTGGTTACAATTTGTAAAAATAATTTGTAAAGAAATTTTGATATTGAATTATCAATCTATATAATTTCTAGTTTTATACATTATTATAAAATAAATTGACTTAATAATCTCTAATCTCAATTGTGATTTATTTTATTTTTGGATTTATCGAATGGAATAATTAAAAATATCAATCAATCTATTTAAACAAAAACAATTCTAATTTTAATAAAATAATTCGTTTTCAAAATATAAATTATTAATAAGAAAATTATCATAACCTCGATATAATTTGCCCGAATTAACGTCAAATTTTATCATTAACGGAAAAAGAATGAATCCAAAATGCATTAACTTGAAAAAAATATATCCAAGATGACAAAAAGAACGATTTTCGTTTATGAGATTAAACCACGTTTAAACGCATGTTAATTCGAAAATTAATTAACGAAGTAATCGGTATATACATCGGTTTCTACATACAACGTGTGGAAAGTTGTTACAGAGCGTGTACATTTCGTGACGCGTGTCGAGAAACATGTCGCAACTTGACCGAATAGAGAGTGCACAGAACTGATTCACACAATACGAACTTTATTAAGCGCATCGAGACGTGGAAACGAGCCATCCAACTGTGGATCGGATAATTAACTGTTGCACGAAGTTGATCAACGATGATCGTAGTTTTGAACAAGATGCTTTTCAACTTTTTTTTTTTTTTTNTTTTTTTTTTTTTGTTTTGCGACGAACAGATCCTTTCTTACTACCCGATCGGTAATGGGACAAACGTCAATTAGATTGCGGATTTGAAATTTCGAAATTTGAAATTAATAGTTCGAAATGCAAAGTTCGAAGTTTTGAATTTTTAATCGGAAAAATTAATTTAAAAAATTTCGAATTAAAAATTCGAAACTCTAAGTTGGAAAAATTTGATATTAAAAGTTAGAATTTCAAAGCTCAAAGTTCGAAACTTGAATTTTGAATCGGAAAAATAAAAGTTCCAAGTTCGAAACTTATTGAATTTGAAGTTTATGATTAAAAATTTGAATAAAAAAAAATCGTAATTAATTAATTAAAAATCAGAATTTTAATCATATCCATGTTGAAATCAAAAAATCGAACATTAGAAAATTGAGACTCAAAGCTGGAAATTCGCATTGTTGAATTTCCAAAAAAAATTGATTAATCAACCGCGACCGGTTGATAATGTACTTGGAAAATGGCGTCACCCGCAAGAATCATCCTGCGCGAATTTTAATCATCGAATCTGCAATTACGAATAACATCGCGTGTCACGGCCACTTTATACGCATGGAATATTTGCAAAACTTTGTCCGTCGGGGCATGCAAATTATTCGTATTTACACGTGTCGAGACACGGCGTTTCGCGCGATTCGTGCCATTCACCATTATTTACGAACGTCAATAATGAATCGAGAACATCAATCGCGACCAGTTTGGCAGAAATAATATTTGACAAAACCACGGATTCTATTGTTCTTATTTGCGTTGCGGGGAGGGATTGTTATTTTGTATTTCGAAGAAAATTGGACTGGATAATATTGATCGCAATTATCGACACAATAGAGTATTCTAACCTCTTTTAATCATTCGAGTTAACTCGAATGTAAATTTGATTTTATCGTTCGACGAATATTGATTTATTTCGTTCTCGTGCAACGTTTAAAATGAATTTATATTCTGAGAGTAATTAGAAATTTCAAATAACTTATTTTTTATTATTGTTTTTAAAATAAATTATGTAATAACTTTAATAATATTTACACACTTTATTCATCGACTATATACTTATATACAATTGTAACTGTAACAATCGTAATTATTTTCAAAAAGAAAACAAAAAAATACGAAAATCCCTCTAATTCACGGTCAAGCGAAAAATCGATTTAAAAGAAAAAAACCATAACACGATTCCATGCCACCATCTCGTGCACACGATAGCAAAATTTAATGCCTCCCCTGGACGCGTCGAGATATCGACATGCACCGTTGCGCACGATCATCGAAGGGAAAATACGAGGATCGAGCTAACCTGTACACCCCGGGTATCGCACTAATTGAAGTAACATGGCGCTCGTCACGCGAATAACCTAACCTGTAACGCTCGTTTCGCGTGGAACATTGGCCCCTCGTGGGACCGGTTGATACAGGAAAACGTTGGAACGGCGAGCAGGGCAATTAGAAGTAATTGGGAATCGGTAAATGGGCCGCGTGACGTCCTTATTTCCGAAAGAGGTTGGTTCGTTCGAGGCGAGCGCCCTCTCGAGAGAAAGGTTGAAACGCGATGGAGGCGGAGGGAAAATTGATTTAGTCGAGGACGTTAACGAGTTTGCCTCGCCGCGTAATCTTCTCGCCAAGAATTTACGAATCGACTCGTACGATTTTTTATTTTTATTGTTTTCACTTTCTCCCTACTTCCCCTTACGTGGAAAAGAGGATGAAAGTGTTGATATAGGTTAGGGTTTTGAACCAATACCAGTGTTTCTCAACTGAGTCTTTAGGATTAATGAGATGATAATTTTATTCAAAAGATTCGAATGATATTTATTCGTGGCTGATATAATCGAATCAATTATTCGAATAATTTTATTCTTGGATTGAAATATTAAATTTTTATGGCAGATTATAATGCGTAGATCATAACATGGATTAATTCGAATGATTGTCAATCTCTCGAATGATGACGATTTTTTACTAGATTTGCAGAAAGATTATTTGATATTATTTCACAAAACGAGTGTTTGTCAGTTTCGAATGGCAATCTTTATTTGTTAGATTGAGTTCACAGAAGAGGATTATTATTATATTACATCGCGATATGTTTCACCTTCGATTATGAAACTAATTTTCAAAGAAACTTAAAGAAAAATTTCCCTATCGATAAAGTAGGTCACGATCGCTAAAGAATTATTCCTAGTTGAAATTACTTATGGAAAATTTTTACAACAATTTTTTATCATATACCAAACTATTATTCTCGGTTGAAATTACTCATGGAAAATTTCACATTGTTATATCTTTTCCATTTTCAGCCACAACACGCGTACCTTTAATATAAATTCAAAAACCTCTGTCCCCAAGCTCAATTTGTCCTTTCAGTTCACTTGGACTCGAAAGGTAGTACGTATTTCACGACAAAACCAGGAAATCGCATTCGCGAAATGGGATCTCGAAACTTTCCACCGATATCTCGCTACGTTTCAAGAGATCGGTGGAATTCTTGCCCCCACCACTTGGGAGTATCCATCTTGAAAGGAGGCGAATCGATGCGAATGCCACGCGAGAACGGATCTCTCTCCGCGATCTGGTCCATCCAACGGAACTCGACCGTCACGAAGGAACAATCGGTACACGTCCAACTTTTGATACGGCGATGTCAGATGCAATTTCGTCCTCGTATCTCGACAATGGAACGATAGTAGTGTTTTTCGAGGGAAAAATCGTGGAAATATCGCTTACAAGAATCGAATTGTGAGGTTATCGCGTTCGACAATGAAAGTGGTAATAGAATAGATTTTCTGAATTGGTGTTGCATTATCGTTATGTGATGTAATATCACTGCAGAAATTTTTATTCTCCAATAATTATAAATAATGATAAACGTAGTGATTGATTTAAGAATATTTATCAGATATTGTGTATAAGGTTATGGTGACAGGAAGTGAAAGTAATAAAATCGGATATCGTATTAATTTATTTAATCGATCGATAATCCTACTATTAAAATATAGTTTTGAAAGAAGATGATATTGCTACGCATCGAAACTTTTTCGATTTCGATCGCATTCAGGCATAACCGTAAAAGATAACACTTTCCAGTTTTATGGTTAATGGTGGTTGATATCGTGCCAGGCTGACATTAAAACTGGCGGACGAAATAAATATATCCATCGTTGAAATGTTCAATAAGAGATATTATAGGCCCTCGTGATTATTGAGTTATTGTAGAAAAGCATAATTATACATCGATAAGAAAATTATCGCAATTTCTAACCTTAAATAACCTTGTTATTTTTAATTATTATCTTCGTTCAGAGTCTTATATACTATACTATAATATTTTAACGACGTTTAAATTAATCAATCGTCGATACGTTTGCGGGACAGATACAAAATTTGGACGATCGATTCACGTTTTATTTTATCTAAAATGCAAATTAATCATTTACTCGTAACTCGATCGATAATTTTTGAATATCAAATTTTTTAAAATTTTTTAATATTTTTTCTGATCCTTGGAATTAAAAAAATATAACGAAATATAAATTATAAGAAAAAATGAAATATTTTCGATCATTCGAGGAAAAAGGCAAATCGATCAATTTTAACCTTTTTTGTAATTCTTTATGATTTACTCTACAAACAACGCATAGTAAGTAAATACTTACACAGTTGTCGATGAAAGATTAAATACAGCATTCAGAGGAGAATACTAGGGAAAATACACCTAAATCTAACGAGGAGATGCAAGGAACGCCTCTAGGTTCTAACGAAGAGGAATTGGAAACTATATTCTTGGACAAGACACACATATCAAGATCACTAAGGGATATAGACCCTGGATTCCCAACACGTGAGCCACGACCCCCAAAAGAGATCTTTATATCGTTTATTTCAGTTGAAATTGTTATTCTTCCATATTTGTCTACGATATTCTCGAAAGATAAAAATTCGAAGAGATCATTCCTATATTTTTGAAATTATTTTTATAGAGAATTTTAATTGTAAAAAGAAATTTTAAAAAATTTCTTCGTTTATTAACATTGTATTTTATACAGTTAATTTCCAAATCAAATTTGGAAGAACAATATTTTTAATCTTTCTCGAAAAATTTTAACATATTCTTCGTACTTCCAAACAAATTTGAGAAAAATATATTTAAAAAAGAAATTGCGAATGCCAGAAAATTTGCATCATGATTACTTTTACGTAGAAAAATTTTAAATTTAAAAAAAAAATCTTGGAAAACTCGTAGAAAAATCTCTCTGCGATTAATTTTACTTTCAATTTTACGACAAATAATTTAAAATTCAACGAAATCCACGAAAAATTACCAGAAGGGGGTCGCGATTCGAAAAAGTGGTTGGGAACCCCTGCTACGTGGCACGCGTAAGGGATGAAATCAAGACCGGTACAGGTTTCTATCTCTCCTATTTACGCCCTATCTAGCCTCTATAAAGATCAGGATAGGGGAAAGCTACCGTACAATCGATTACGTACGCTACGATTGAACACTTAGGATGGAAACATTGCTCGCGTACTTTTCCTTTCGATTCGCATTGGACGTTATACAGGGTGTCGATATATTCGTGGAATACCCTTTGGTGGAGGATCGATTATGGTGGAGGGGAAGATGGATAAAAAAGTGTCGGTCGAGGCTTGCTTGTCGAGTTACGAGCAATTGAAGTTTGCGTTAGAGGGATGAATTTAAATCAAGTTTGTAACTAGACTAGGGATTTTTACAGATATGTACTTTCCATGCGTATTTCCTAGATTCTTCCTTCTTCGGTGGAATCATTTATATTTTTTAATTGATGTTCGATCGATAAAACTTCTAATGTATTTAATCAAATACATATATACGTATTCTTTATTGTATTTATATATTGTATTTTCCCTCTCTGTTGATCGTATAATTTGGAATTATTCTGAACAATTTCAATCTTAATATATTAAGCAGCAGAAAAATATCCATGTGTGATTTATTATTATCTCTCTTCCACTTCGATATTTTTAGACAAACAATTTATCGAGAATTATCTATCTCTGTACAATGTAATAAAATTGTAATATTCATATTAATTTTTATTTTTTATCGAATATTTATTATAAACTTCGATAGAAATAAATCTTTGCTTCGTGGCCAATTTCTTCTATCTCAATAGCTTTCAAACGATGTAACCATGAATCATATCAACACCCTGCACAACGATTCTTTTGTTTCTGTATACACAATATAAATACACTCGACCAGAGTAGATTGCAGTAACACTTACGGGAACCGATATACGAACCACTGGCAGTTTATTCGACATTTTTCTAGGATTGTTGCTCCTAGCTGCCCCGCTCACATAGCTGCATCCATATAAAAGAGAAAAAATCAATTACCGTTGTTTTCGCTGGTTGGAATGGAATTCTCTGGGAATGGTTTATTTTATTCTTTTTTTTTTTTATTTTTCTTCTTTCTTTCTTTCTTTTTTTTTTTTTTTTATAACTGCAACTCGACAGATCATTACCGACATCGAAACGTCAAAAGTGGTGATGGAAGTTCATTTGTTTTTCGACAACAACGTCCGTTTCAATAATTGTCTCTCGATTTACATTAATCATTATAATTATCAAGATTCAATTGTTCGAAAAATAATAAGTTAAATTTAGGAAGAATTAATCGTTCAAAGTTTCAGTTAATCGATTGAATTGAGTCGTCCATTGAATTACTTGAAACTTACTCAATTGACTTGATCAATTGAACGTTTGAAACAATAAGAAAATTCTCGAAAGATATAAGTGATTTAGATCGTTATAAGTGATTGATCGTTATTAATTTATTTCTATTAAAATTCTACAGGATATTTATATATATATCCGTGAAACATCTTTCGAAGACCAAAATCAAAGATTGAAACGAACGTAAAAGTTGGAGAAAGACAATTCACAGAATCAAACGTCGAAAATGAATTATTTACGAACGAAATTTTTGTTATCGAAACTTTTACAAAATCCTTAAATTTTCCTCCAAAACTTTTTTTCCACGAAACACCCTGTATATGTTGAGCACAAACTAAAAAAAAAAAAAAATCCAATGTATAATTTCCAATGTATTTTTCGAATCCCTTGGTTAATTTTTGAAAAAGCACGGATAACATTTCACTCGCGGCGAAAAATGAAATTACAATCCTTCCATTCATCCGTTCGTTTCCATTTTCTGAATGAAAAATCACGTTTGAATCGCGCGCCAACGCCCGATACATTCTTAATTTCCGCTCGATATCCATCCTCGATCCGAGCGGAAATTATTCGAGTGTCGAGATAATGGAGAGTGAGTACGTAAGTCGTTGCCATCGATAGATTCATCGTTCAGGAAATTTGGTCGATTAGAAAAGAGGAAAGGGAAGAAAGAAAGAAAAAGGAAGAGAGAAAGAGAGAGAGAGAGAGAGAGAGAGAGAGAAGGCGACGGTGCATAGTTATCACGATTACGTCGACGATGGGTTTGTTACGTGCCAACGTGTACGAGAACAGGTAATTGCGTGTCGATATCGATGGCATGACGCGTCGAGATCGTCCGAGATCGCCCGGGTGGAAGCTCGTTTGAAATTTAAATCGCGCGGGTAAATCGAGGACGCCATTAAAAGAGTGACGATTCGTAATAGAGAATGGAGATTCGATTCTTTCTGGTTTTTGAAATTAGAGATTTTTTTGTTTCTCTCTGGTATTAAAATTGATAAATTTAATTCGAGAAAACGGGATTTTTTCAAAATGATGATTTGAAGATTTTTTTTTTTTTTTAGAAAAGATAAATTGTATATTAATTTAACAACGGGTATAATTAAATTGATGAATTTAAGTTTTTGATAATTATTGAGATTTTTATTCTCGATGAAATTCGTATGATTTTTATAGATCGTATTATAATTTTGTTTTTTTTTTTTTTTGGAATTTAGAATTTCGAATTAAAATTGAATGAGAACCGTTGCTACAATTCTTTGGCTAGATGACAAATCTGATGTGTCATTTTTTTCGTTGAAATTTAAATAGATAATATGTACGTGTTTTTTCATATGCATTTAGATAACTATTAATTTGGAAAATATGTCACACGTTTATTTAGAAAAGATAAGAAGAATAGATTGCATTTTTTCGTGATCTTACAGAATGAATGAAATAATGAATGAAATACAAAATTACAATGCTATAAAATTGAAAAAAAAATTTTGGAATTTGTCATCTCAGCATAGAATAAAATAATTTTTATTGATCTTTGAAAATTTGAAACATGTAAAATCTTTGAATAAGTATTTTAGTAATTCAATTTTCTAAAATTTTTACTTCAAAATTACTATAATGCGATTATATTGTACCTTTCATTTTTAATTTCCTTTCAAAAATAATTTATTTAAAAAAAAAAATTGTTACGATTAATAAAAATTTTTACGTGCAAATACAATTCCTAATAATTAATAATCGAACAATAAAGTTCGAAAATTTTTTGAATTACTTAAACAAAAAATTCCAATAAATGAAAATGCATATTTTACAGACCTAGTAAAAGTTTTTAGATAAAAAAAACTTTTTGTTCCTCGAATGGTACACCCACTATGAAAATGAGGACAATGGCAAAAGAAAGCTAGACTTTTGTGAAAAAAGTAAAGTCACAATTAAAGTCCAAATAAAAACCAGTCACGTACATCTTACCACGTTCTTTCTAAACGTTTTTCTGTATTATCTTTTTCAATCTTACTACTTCATGTTTTATATATTTTTGTTTTAAGAAATTTCAAAAATTATCGATTAAAGAATTTCGTTCTTTTTATATTACATATATTTATTAATTCAATTTTAATAAAATAAAATATTAATAATAATTTAATTATTAAAAAATTGATTTAATAATAACATCACGTTTGAATAAGTTTTTTTATTTTAATTATCGAATTTTATAAAGAGTTCTTCATTTATTTTCGTGGAAAATTTTATTTTTTTTAAAATAACAAGTAAAAAAGTTTTAAAGGATGAATTTATCAAAAATAAATTTTTCTTAGATTTAAACATTCTAAAAAATTCAGAATGCATTATTATCAATTTAACCATTCGAATATTAATATTAAATTTGAACCAAACAATTAGCAATTCCAAAAATAATATAGGAAATTATATTGAAATATTCAAGCAAAATATTAATGACTATACTTTAATTTCTTTTGAAAAATGAGAAACATAATAACAAAGACACCCACTTTAACTACTACATACTTACTACATTATAAATGAAATTCACAATAAGTATAATTAGTTTCCAAGAAACTGTCAATGCTTAATGAAGTAAAAAATATTCCATATAAAAAGCATCATTAAATTAATATTTAAAATTCAATTAAATTTTCATCTATGATTCAGAAAATTAATTCATACAGAAAGTAAATTAATCAACTTTAACAAGAGTAGTTATTAATTATTAATTACTTATGATACGATTATTAATTAATCTCTAATGATACAGTATGCGGGTAAAAAATTTTGCCTCGATAATACTGTCCAAAAACTTGTTATTAAAATCATCAATGCGAGGAAAAATTCTTATATCTGGAATTCCAAGATTATAAATATCCTCCATGCATAATTGAAAGAGCTATGTGTACACTAGAAATGAAAATGTGAATAAAATTTTATTATGCAAAAATAATTTTGAATAAAAAAATTACAAAGTATAATAAATTAAAGAAAATTATTATTGCGCAAGATTTTTTAAATTCCTTTTTTACAATTTCACATAATTTCATAAAATCTGAAATATTAATGCATTTTAAAAATTAACTTTACGAAAAAAATATCAGACATAAAAAAAAAATATCATACATTTTTTCCTATTATCAAAAAAAATAAAATATATAATTCGAAATTATATTCAAAAAAAATTCGAACAAAATTAATTCGATTATGAATATTTAAATTAATTTTTCTCGAATCATGAATATGCAAAGAAAAAAATGACTAACCTTGAAGCCAGTAAGGAACGTCGCGGGATCAGAGGGGGTCCGGGCCGAGGACGCCTGATTGGTGGCCCCGTAACTCAACTGATGCTGATAGTTGGAAAGGATCTTCTTGTGAGCACTTGCCTGAGCTCTGTAAGCCGACACTGATAACTTCATTTCTTCCCGTTAAAGGGTACGATCCTTCCGATTCTCCACTTGGATTGCATCCTTGTTCCTTTAATCCTCCTTCACAAAAGGAACGACTCAATCGTAGAAAAATTCTAAGAGAACGAAACAACGAACTTCCTGCTTCGATTGCTGCTTCTCTCGATCTCCGTTCCACGATCGATTGTTTTACTTTATTTGCTCTTTCGATACACTTGTCTCGAACCTCCTCTATTTTCGATAAGTGTCTCCCTCTATGCAGTTGCGTTTGAAAGAATCGTGTTGGTAATGGTGTATCGAAATTGTTAAATATTTGTGATGTGATATTCTTTCCTCGCTTCGAGATTCATCATTTCGTTAAATCTTAAGATTTAAAGGAGAATTTCCTTCTACGGAGTTTATAGATCGTGGAACAGACGAATTTACGTAGATTAGAGAAAATTTATTATAGAATTCTGTTAATTTGGTTATCTTGGTTAGGTTAGATTGCCAAGAAGCTTTATTCTCGTATTTTGTTTCTTGATTTTATTTGATGAAATTTATTTATATTTATTTTTCTTAATAGAAAAATTTTGGTATGAATGTTAATAGAAGAAGCGAAAGTTTTAGTGATTTTATTAGTCGATTTGTGGAATTTATTTATTAACGAACGAATCAATTTTTATGAATTTAACCAATGGAAGTTTTGTAATGGTTTTTAGTGAATTAGTTGTTATAAACTTAGCCAAGTTACAAGGAGACTTCACCAAAATGACTCGTTCTTTTTTTACTTTCTTATTTTGATAATATTGTTGATCTTCAATGGAATTTATTTATGCTTGATTAAAGAATCAGTTGTTAATTAAAATTTAACTGAAATAAAGTGGAAGTTTTGGTGATTTTAATAATAGAATTTAAGTAAAATTAAAGAATTTATTTACGTTTTGTTACGAATTTAGCCAATCACGTGGAAAAGGCAACTTATAGTTTAAGACGATTTCTTGTCTTCTCTTTCTTCGACGATGATTTCCCGCGAGAGAGGAGAAATATGTACAGATATACGTGATCTTTTTCTATGTTTCCGAGATTTTTTTCGATATGTCTATTCCTCGTGATAGGAATAGATTCGTTTTGGATGGGTTTTTAGATTCAGTCTTGATGAGCGGACTGATCAAGGAGGAAATCCTTTTAGGAACCGTATCGAGGATTAAACATCTTGTGACAAAAGAGAATGGATATCGATCGTTGGAATAATCCTTCTTTCGTTTACTCGACCACGTTCAGTTTTCGTAACGACCTCTTCTCGATTGAAGATTTTCTTTGTCTAAACAGGACTTTTCACTTTAATTTTCAAAATTTTAATTCTTTCGAAAATTATAATAAAGTTTTCTCAATCGGAGATCTCTCGATGCAAATCTTTCAAATTCTCCAAAATTTTAATTTTTTGAAAAAAAAATAACGATCTCCTTTCTTGATCTAAATAGGATCTGATCTAATTTTCGAAATCTTAATTCGATAAGAACGATCAAACGTCTCTTACCAATACCAATTCTTCTATATATTATTATTCTATAATTTATTTAATAATCTAATGATAATACGTATGAACAATATATTATACATCGAAGGCAGATAAACTCGAACCTCGATTCTTCAAATATACTCGTCATCTCTCCACATGAGGCATCTCCATCTCATCCACAAGGAACTGAACACTCTTAACCTTTCTTTATCGTCTTCTATCAAAATTATAATTTCATTGATCCAACAATGAGTCGTTGAGAGACGAGAACACACGACATTGCTCGATTCTTAGCCCATCGAGGAACATCTTCTTCCTATTTCTCTTTATTCTTCGCCGATTCAAACTATAAGGCCACGTGTCGTCGTTCATCAAATGTCTAGCGCGTGGCGTACGAAGGGAAAACTGTATTCCAGGCGCCAAGAGATCGCGGCAGAGACATCTACGCTCCTTTTTGATCCACCTCTCACGCGTATCCTCGTTTGGATTAGTTCCACGTAATAGCTCGCAGCTATGCTTTCTTTTGTCGTGTCCTGTGATCGATTCTATACTAGCCGCAGTGGCACCGAGATGCAGAAGAGATCGAGCATGATGTTCGACCAGTCCTCGAAGAACCATTGGACACTTGGAGGAGAATATCTTGGGTCGAGGAAGGATTATCCTCGATCGTCTTCTTAGGTTAGGTTATGTTGCCTTCGATCGAAATCGAATAGCGAATAGATAATCATTTCCTTATGGAGAGTATTCTTGGTTCTTCGTGGTTGTTCTTGTTATTTATTATCGTGGCTGGCACTTTTGACACTTCACTGCACGAAGATTATCACTAATATCATGAAGTTTATTCGGTTGTTATTGTTAAATGTCGTGAAATCACTGGAAGTGTGTTTGCTTGTGAGTGCTTCAAATCTAAAGAATTATTATTTTTAGTGATTTGAATCTTGAAAAAAATTTTGAGAAATGTACAAAATTTTAGATAAACACAAATATTTTATAGAATAACTCAAATCAAGGAAAATAGGAATTTCGACAATCGAAAATATTGGTAGAATAATTTAATTTTTTCGTATATTACGAAACACTCTATTCTATATTTGAGATGTTTTAAATTTGAGTTCAAATCACGAAAGATAACTAGTTGATGATCCAAAATATTTTTCTAATAGTTCAAATCGTGGAAAGTATCGAAGAAGATTCGACGACTTCGAAATTCGTTCGAAATGTACGACAATCACGAATATTTTTTATTCTGATCTAAATTGACAAAATTATTGGAAATTTCGGCAATTAAAAATATTTTTAAGACGATCTAAATCATGAAAAATAACGCGAAACTTTCAACGACTCAAATACTTTCGAGACAGTTCAAATCGTAAAAAGTAACGAAACAATTCGATGATAATTCAAATTTTTAAATAGAATAATTTAAATCGCATGGAAAATAATTTTCGATAATCTAAAATATTTTTACAACAATTCAAATCGCAAGAACTATCTGAAATTTTTCAAATACAATCCAATTATTTTTCCAACTTCTCAGTTTCGTGCTTAAAAAGAGAGATTAGTTCGAAAACGTTTCTAACCGTCGCAGAGAAACGGATCGAGTCAAAACACGTGTCACACACGTAAAAAACCTCTCGAAGGCTTCGCGATCCAATGAAATTCATTGCAACATTAAGACGCGTTTCCAATGATAATCTATCGATTCTAACCATGAAACTCCACATTTAAACTACAAATCATCTTCTTATCTTACACGTGATCAATTATGAATTTTTATGCAAAATTTTACTTCTATATGACGAATAAGCTAATAGTAACAAGTATGGTAATTTTTGATATTTTGTAAGTTTTTAAATTTTGTATAAACAAATTCGTAAATATTTAGCATTAACGTGTTTAATTCGAACAATTCTCAATCATTGTTTGGTTCAAATATAATCGACAGATCAAGTGAAGTGTTATTAAATTTAAAAAACGAAATTAAATATAAAAGGAAAGAGGGAAAAAAAAATTTATAATAGTGAATAGTTTTGTTCTCCTATTTTGCTGAATAAGATTCGATGAAAGAAAACGTTACTGATCAATTGCGTAATCCGCTTAAAGTTAGTCGTTGAAACGTTGAAAAATAGAACTGTTTCGATCAGTGCAGTACGTTTGGGATGGTGGAAAAAGCTGCTAAAGTAATGAAACTGGAAACTCTAAATATTTTTAGCTAGAAGACTATTGGTGATTCAAAATATAATATGTGTGTTTACGATGATTCCAAATGGTGAAAAGTAAGAAAATTTTCGATAAAGCAAATAGTGCAAAATAAAAAAAGTGATCAAGGAATGTGCAACAGTGAAAGAAAAGATCAAAAAAATCAAAGTGATAGTGACAAACATCGGTGATCAACCGTGTAATCCATTTAACCGTGGAAATTAGTCATTGTAGAGAGGAAAAATGGAACTGTTTCGATTATTCGTTATTTCCTCTCAATTGAATATTGAGAATAATTGATTGATAATCAGAAGTGGAAAATTAGAAAATTAGTTGGAACTCATTCACTGATGCTTTTTGTTTCTTCGCCTATTTCGTAAGTTTTATTTTTTTTTCGAATATTTTTATATAATCAATTGATTTAGTAAACAATAACCAATAGATACAAAAATTAGAACTTTATTAATTAATTTTTTCGTCTTTTTTTAATTCTTCTTATTTTTTTCATCTGAATATTCTAAATCGATTGATGAAAATGTTTAAAAACTGATAGTTAAACAACAATTACATAAATTGTTGATTAGCTGATAATGCTGTTCTCTATGATCTCTTCTATTTTTTCCAAAGTTAATAACCATTCATAGTGGACAAAGAAATAATTTAGAATTTTTTATTTACTGATACTATTGATTTTGTTTTCCTATTTTTTTCAATTCCTTCTTTTTTTCAAATTAAATATTTTAAATCATAAATTAATTATCACGTAATGAACAAAGAATAATTATTCAAAAAGTTATTGATTAATTTTTCCATTTCTCTCTATAAATACTTGTATTTTCTTGAATTGAGTATTCTAAATAATCAATTGATAATCATACATAAAAATTATCTAATTTCCATTAATTTGTTTATCTTTTCTATTATTTTGATTGAATATTCTAAACGATCACTTAATTACAAATAAATGATATACATAAATAATCCAAAATTCGTTTTTTCACTCTCTACAATTTTTTCTATTTTTTCGATCGTTAAATGATCAATCGATAGAATTTAAAATATTCTGAATGATCTACACGTGATGAACAATTCTTTTACGAATTCCTTCTATTTCTTCGATCTCAAACGGACAAACGATATCTATGCTTAATTATCTAATGTCCATTCATTTGTCCATTCTCTTCAATTCCTCTTATTGCTTCGATCGAATATTCCAAACAAATGTTTAACAAACGATATCCACATGTAATTTCCGCTTATTTATTCATTTTTATAACTCCTATTGCTTCGATCGAATAAGAAACGATCGATTAACAAATTCACGCGTAATTATCTAATTTCCATTCGATTCTTCGTCGAATATCCCAAAACGAAAAATCCACACGCGAAAAAATATTCCAAACGATTAATAAATTCACATAACGATTTCCATTCATTTCTTCATCGAATATCCCAAACGATTATTTAAAAAAACAATATCCACACGCAATTTCAAACATTTCAAAACAATTAATAAAACAAACAATTGCATGATTATCTAATTTCCACTCATTTCTTTATCGAATATCCCAAAAGATATATTCATAAAACAAACGAATAGATAGATAGAACGATAAAAATATAAAATATTCCAAACAATTAATAAATTCGCATAACGATTTCCATTCATTTCTTCATTCATTCTACAACAAATTCCTTTGATCGAATATCCCAAACAATTGATAAAACAAATCCTGTGTGCGTGATTACCTAATTTCCACTCATTTCTTCGATTAACAAACGATTATCCACGCGAAATTAAAAATATTCCAAACGATTGTTAAACTCCTATAACGATATCCGCGCGTGATTATCTAATTTCCACTCGTTTCTTCCTACAACAATCCCTCGTATCCCTTCGATCGAATATCCGAAAATAGCTGTTCAACAAACGAATAACGAATAACACGGAAACATATATTACGCGTAGAAGCGATACGGAACGTTACTAAACCGCAACGCGTTGCGTCCGTAGCTCGGGCATAACTGGATTACACCGCTGCCAACCGTGCATCGAGGCATCGACTGACCACCACGAGGTTCGCTTTGTCCGCTCTATATTCACCCTTCGCTGTAACTGGATTAAATATTATCATAAACTGCGCGCGAACCGTGTCCCTACCTACGCGCCATTCTTCTCTCCAGCGCATTCTTCCCTCCGCTTCTCTTCCAATTCCTACCTGTATCGATGATCGTTTCGAACGATTTCTCGATCTATTTATCTTCTTTCGATGATCGGATTTTAGAAAGAGAATTGATCGTATTAATTTGTGAATATTGTTGAGGTAATTGTTAAGTTTGAAGATAAATGAATTTTTGAAATTCGTTTTTTTTTTTTTAAATTAATTTTCGAGTGATGAGGATCGGGAAGAGAAGATTTGAGGAAATCGATTGAGAAAATTTTGAGAAAGAAGATAATTATTGTTTTATGAAGAAGCTTGGTGATTAATTGAATTTGAAGATGTTGAAGTAATCGAGTTTGGAGATTATACATTTTCGATCGTGAAATATATATATTTAGATTTATTCGACGAATTTTTTATTTCTATTTTTTTTTTTTTTTTTTAATATTAATTGTAGAGTTAGAGAGAAAAAATAAATACAAATTTGGAAGAAGAAACGAAGACAGTTATTATTGTACGAGAATTCATTAGGTTCTCTGAATATTTTATAAAATCAAAGACAAGAAGTTGCAGAAAAAAGTATATAAAATTTTATAGTATATAAAAAGAATTTTTTGGGATATCTCTTTTAAAAATCACGAGCCATATAATGTAAAATATATATATATATATAATTAATTTCTCCTAATTTTTTACCTAATTTTTTTATCTAATTGATAATTAACAATTTTTTTGAAAAATGTATACGATTATAATACATGATTTATATAACAGTAAATGGATCTTGTCTAAATGGATGTTTAATCCTCGTCTCAAGGAAGGGAAAAATTAAAAAAGAAACCAAAATCCTTCCATTAAACACCTTAAAACTTATATCTCCAAACTTTATTCCATTTCGTCCTTTCGAAGACAGAAATCGAAAAGAACTCTTCTCTCTTTCCCCTTCCCCTTGTATTTTTTCGAATTTCGATAAAATGGAGTCTTAAAAAAAAAATATTTGTCGAATGAAGAAATGGAGGAATAATGGAACAAGCGAACGAAAAGCCACGGTTGTCGATTCGTTTAATGATCGCAATTATTTCTTAAGCAAACTCCTATTCCTCTTTCAAGCCAGTATGGTTGGCACTGTTTAACGAGGATACACTATGAAATGAACAGAAATTTCAAACGTTAATTTTAAACGTGAATTATATTAAACTATCGACAGTGAATTTTTTAGTATTAAAATTTGATTAGAAGTTTTTTGATTATTTGCTTTTTAATTTATTTCGTAAATATTTCGTTCGTTACTTTCGTCCAAATTAGATTAAAAAAAATTTGAAAATGAAAGTGCAATTTCACATTAATCTATAAATTATTTTTTTATTTATATAAATATTGAAAGTTTCTAAGTTTTTGTTTAATTACAAATTTGCGCAAGGTATCCATTACTTCAATACAATTCTTTATATGTTTCGATCTTACAATATGTAAATTATTCTATTTCTTTTCGAAAGTGTTCAAAAAATGAAATTATTTACAAAACTATGAAATTTTAACTAAAATTTAAAAATTTATTTAAAATATCCATACTTTAAATAATTTTTAATTTTAATAAATTATATCTTCTTCGTAAAAATCTCAAAGGAAAATCATAAATAAAATTGATAAAAGAAATATCCTTGATAAAATGTTATCTTCAAAGGATTAAGTATCCAATGATATAATGAAGTGAGAAAAAAAGAGAAAGAAACGTATATAACTTGTTCATTGCCTATTATGACTGCATTGCTATTCCTCTCGTCACTTTTCAGCCCTTTCCTGTCTTTCCATCTAGATTCTTGCACAAACAGCCTGTCATTCCACGTATCAATCATTCCCAATTGGTCATTACGAAAGATCGAGAGGGACAGTGTGCGGAGCCACCCTTTTTATCGAGTTTATGCGAAACCAATATTTCGAAGATTTGGATATTTTTTTGTCCAATATCAAATTTCGTTCCATATATTTAAAAAAAAAAAAAGGAAAAAAATTAAAGAATTAATTTTTGAATTGGAATTAAAGATGATTTTTGAGACGTGAAATATCATTGGAATGAAACTTTGAGAGTAGAATATATTAAAATTTTTAAAGTTTGAAATTAACGAGATTATTAAATTCAATTTGTATTATTAAAAATCCAAAATCTATAATATATTTAAAAATGACGAATACCGATTAACAATTTAATTCTCCCGAATCTAACATATATCTAAAAATAAATATAAATTTTCGAAATAACACAGAATCTAAATTATTATTTTATAAAACGAGAAAATTAACTGAAGCTACTTCTCTCGTTGTTACAATCTCCGAATAATTTAGAAAAGTGACTCTCATCAAATCTTACAATCACAAAAATAAAGTCAATCGAAAAGACGATGGTTGTAGGAAGCAAGCCAACAGCACGAAGACTCTTTCGTCAGCACTTCTTCTTTCATTAACTCCTCTTTCTCCTTCCCCCTCCATTCCTCCCATACGCACACACATCCGAGATACCGCGGCAAACAACTAGAGGAAAACCACTTTAACAACTACCAACATCCCCCTGGCACACAGAGAGCAATCGAACATCCCCATTTAAGATGATAAAAGCGACTAATCCAAATATAGGTTTCCGCTTCCTCGCTCTATTTCTTGCCCTCCTCGTGTAAGGACGAGCCTGGTAAATGAATTACGCGATCTCTCGAATCAGGTCGACAGAAATTACGCGAGAAGGTCGGCTCTCTTTCCTCGTTTAAAACAATCGTCATCACGCTACGAGATTTTATTAAAACGGCATTCCGAACGCTTACTTCCGGTTCGAGGAAGCCGGATGTCACTCGAGGGAAGTAAGGCTAATTAAGTTAATTAGAATCCGCGTTGCTTCTTTCGATATCCTTGAAAATATTTCGAAATAAATCTTGAACGTTTCGAAATAAATTTAAAACGATATATTTGTGATCTATTTGTATTTTTTTTTTCAATTTTTTTTCAAATTGAGTTTTTTTCGAAGGATTCGTAAAAGAAAAACGATCTTTGTTTAATTTTAGTCGTGAGATTCATCATAAATTTTGATTAAATATGAATTTTTTGAAATGTTGTTATTATGAAAGTATTTAATATTTATGAAATATTTATAATTTGAAAAATATAATGTGAAAAATTCAAAATTTTTTAAATATTTCGAAAATATATTGATAAGATTTCTGTTTCCAGTGAGAAATGCTCAAGATGATTCATGAAAACGCGACATTCTATACATAATTTTTCGGAAAAAATCAACCGATTTTTTGATCGATAACGCAAAATCAATTTTTAAAAATATCCTGAAATAAATCCAATCTAGAATACTTATACCCACATTCTTCTATACACGTATTTCAATTTCTTTATACGATAATTATTTCACGTTTCAGCATGCAAAATATTTTGCAACAACCAACAATATATTTGAAACCATTCACGGACACGTAACACCCTATCCATAGTACCTCGAAAGAAGAAGGATTAGCCTGAACACACTGAATCAAGTCAAATGAAATCGCTCGTAAAACAGTAAAATAATAACTATTAAACACAATTGTATCAATCGACTCGATTGATAATAATTAACAACAAATAATGACACCTACACAAGACAAGTCACTGAACAACCATTATGTAACTCACGATACGAGACGTATAAAAAAAAAGAGGGAAAAACACTTTTAATTCGAAAAAAAAAAACACGATCGATTTACCGAAATCTTTAAGGTTAACCGCGGTGGAAGGAAACCGGTCGCGGACCGGCTGCTATTTCCTCACGCACGTGTTACTCGACCCCACGAAAGTCACTAGGCGGCCAGTAGCGACCCCCGCCAGTCGTGGAGGAGACGGTGGGTGTGAGACAGGATGCCTGAACGTCTGCCTATGGGGGGGATGGTGTTGGTGGGGGCATGAGAAATAGTGGGGTGGAAAAACAGGAACAAGCGGGCAAGAGGCTGGTAGAGTGGGGCGATACCCCTCTCTGACAAGAGAAACAGACAAGAGGGGAGTCCATCCCTACTTTGTCCCAATCTGCAGCATCCCCACCACATATCCACACCCACGGATTAAAAACCGAAATCCTTTCTCTATCCCCTCTAGGTATTCATGATATGCTTGTTGGATGCTGCGCAGTCTCTGCATTTGTATCACAGAACGGACTTTCTGTGATAAAGCTTGATAATACTTTTCTGGCATGGCGAGACGATTATGCGAAATGCAATTTGATAGTAAGGAGATTGGAAGATGGAAGATGATGCGAGAAGGATATATAAGTTTGGCTTTAGGAAGTTTTAAGTTAAGTTTTGGCTTTTGAAATCTAAATGAAAATGATGAGAATGATCAATTGGATAAATATTGATAAATAGATTGGTTTTTGATAAAAATGATATAAGAAGTTCTTTTGGATATCGATTATATACATATAAAAATTTTCAATTAAATTTAACTTATATACAAAATTTATATTAATTTTTGTTTTACATATATTATCTTTTACTACTTGATATACTATCATATAAAATTATAAATAGAATTTTATTCTGTTACAGAATATCTTGAATGAACACGAATTACAAGTTTAAGAAAGCGTGTTCAATTGACATCTCGTGCAATCACGTGCCAAAAGTATAGAGAGAGAGAAAAGATTGTAAAAGAAGGATAGAGATAGAGTAAAAATATTGAAATCAGCGCCATCTTCAGAGTGCCGCAAATGAAACACGAAAAGAAAGGATAGAAGATAGTAAGAGAAGGATAGTGATATAGTAAAAACGGGCTCTTAGCACCATCTTTCGACAATTTTTCGAAAATTAGTTTGAGTTCCAAAAGCAAGAGATGGCGCCAAATTTCACTTTTTATCGTTTTATAAGCTTTTCGTATCATTTCAATTTTAATATTTCTCGCTTCTCTGTTTGATTTTTTCAATTTATAATTAAAAAAATGATAAATAGAATAAAAATTCGAGATGAAAGTAGAAAAATAATGAAAAAAATTGAAACTTATATTTTTTAAATAAATAATTATAAATTAGGAAATATATCTTGATACGAAATTATAATAAACTTAATCTAATTAATATTTATTTATTATCTAATTAACATCATTTTCACTAGTATCTGCAATCTATCAATGATTAAGAAAAAGAAAATCTAAGTAAAAGTAGCAAAAGAAGTGAAAATTTTTATTTTTCGCTTTAACTTGGGAAGTATATCTTGATACGAAATGTTTATTTAAACTTAATCTCACTAATATAATTTATTAACCTATTTTACTAGTACCTACAGTCCAATCTATCTAATTAAATAACTAAAATTATGCAAAATTTAGACTGGACTGCAAGTATGCGTAGTTCTTGGCTTGCCATCGCGTTCCGAAAACTATTACTGATGAAATATTTCTAATATTTTTTCTTTTTTACAGGTAAAAAAAATTTTGTAAAAAAAAAATTTGGAAAGCGATGCCAATTACCGGGTCTCACCAACGAGGAGGTGACTACGCATCGAGACCCATTTAACAATTATTGAAATTTATTTATATTATATAACGAAAGAATGAATAAATAAATAAATGATATAATAAATTAAATAAATAAATAAATATAAAAGTAAATGAATAAATCTAAAATAAAGAAATAAACGAATAAACAAATAAACGTATAAATTAATAAATAAAAAAAATGAATAAATAAATAAATGATATAATATATTAAATAATATTAAGTAAATGTAAAAATAAATGAATAAATAAATCTAAAATAAAAAAAAATAAACGAATGAGCAAATAAATGAAAGTATAAATATTAATAAATAAAAGTAAAGAAGAAAAAATGAATAAATAAATAATTGATATAATAAATTAAATAAATAAATAAATGTAAAAATAAATGAATAAATAAATCTAAAATAAATAAAAAATTAAGTGAATGAACAAATGAATGAAAAAATAATATTAATAAATGAAAGTAGAAAAAAAGATGAATAAGTAAATCAATTAAAAAATAATTATATATAATACATGACAACAGTATTAAATATATATAGAATAATATTAAATTTAGTTAAAATATTTTATTTTCGATCTGTACGCTATCTACGTTCGATACGAAATGATCGCTCTCTCGCGACATGCGTATTTATAGAACGAAGCGAATGTTACGAAGTTCAGCGGAAACATACGTATTCTACCGATTTGTTTGAAATTAATATTTTGAATATAGTGGTCAGTAATTTAACAATTTTTAGATTTTTATTGTTAAATTATGAACTTAACAATTTTTTTACGATATAATATGTAATAATTAATATATATTTTTATAAACTAAAATTGAATTTATATTTTTCCAATATTAATTTTCGATTTATAATTATTACAATATTTTAATTAGTATTTTACACGAAGAATAGTTACAAAATAGTCGTAAATGAATTTATAATAGTCAACAATTTGTCAATTTTTAAATTTTTATTGTTAATTTATGAATCTAACAATTTATTATGACATTATGTTATAATTAATATATATTTTTACGAACTAAAATTAAATTTATTTTTTTATGATATTAATTTTCAACTTATAATTATCTTAAAATATCTCTAAAGTTTTTAGAATTTCTATTTCAATTTATTTATATAGAATAATATTTTATAATAATATTATAATAATAATTATATTATAACATATATTATTATAATAAATAAATATATATATATGTATATTATAATAATAATTAAATAAAAATAATATTATAATAATATTCTTATAAAATATTATTATAAAAAATTCATACATTTAATTTGAAATTTACTAATCGTTCCTATTGAATTTATATTTGAATTAAATAATTATATCCGAATATTTAATTCATCGTTAAAGCATGTAACTTAACAATTTTAGAATACGCGATTATATAATGAAATTATATATTCGATTTAACTTTTATTCACCGTTTTTTAAATCCTATTATCTTCCAGCATTGATTGATTGATTTTTATTTAAAGTAATTACATCAAATTTAATCAAATTATTTGAAATAGAAAAAAATGAATGATATCATTCAAAAATGTATATTAAAAAATTTTAAATAAATAGAATAATAATTTATTTGGTAATAATAATTAATAAATAAAAAATTAAAAATCGAAATTAAAAAAGGAAGAAATAAAATAAAATATAAATAAACCAATAAATAAATAAATAAAAAATTAAATGTATAAATTAAATAATAATATAATAATAAGAATAAAAAGTAAAGAATAAAAGTAAATGAATAAATTAATGAATAAATAAATGCACTTGCAATATTTTTGTAAACTAAAACTAATATTACTATTTTATTTCTTTATTTATTCATTTACAATCACTTATTTATATAAAATTTTAATAATTTCTTCTACTATTTATGTATTTATCATTTTTTTTATTTTTATTCTTGTATCATTTACTTCTTCTTTTATATAATAACTCATTTATTTTTTATATCTTTATTTATTTATTTAATAACTTTTATAACTTAATAAGTATAATTTCTAGATTATAGATAAAATTCTGAACGATTATATTTTGTCTATAATAATTTAAGAAATTAATATTTTAACATTCATGAAGTATAACTTTAAAAATATATGTTTTAGGATAGGTTTGAAATAAAAAGACACGGCAATTCCCCTCCACAGTGTATTTGGTGACCTAGATTGCAATGAAAATATTAGATATAACATCAATGTACGAGATAGTTTTCAATACGTTACTTAAATATCTATAATATAAGATACACATATTGTATAAGTAGATGACATAATATTACGACTTCATAATATTCGACTCATTTACTAACAAACAACATTTAATATGTATTTTTACTTTGTTTTTCTTTTTTTTTTTTCTTTTTATACATGTAGAATATTATAACGACATTGACAATATATATATAATATATCTGTTTCTTTTTAGTCGTAGTGTTACAGAATATAATAACGCGTGCGTAATTCGAATGTCACGAAATCTATTTACGATCTAAATAAAGAATTTTCATCTCTTTTTCAAATTGATTTCATTCGATAGGCTCGTACATATATACATCAATCAAATAAATCTCTTTCGAAAATTGTCGTAACGTTCTGAAGAACAAATGATTCTGCGACGAGAGGTTGTGTGAAACATTCTTCATCGATATCATTCAAAGAAAATGAATACAATAATATTAATGAAAATAAAGAAGAAAATCAAAGATAGCGCAAAACACGAAGCGTAAAAGCAGTAATGACAGTTTTGATGAAGAATAGTTTTTTTCGCTTGTTTGTAAAACACGACAATCAACGAAGAGAATCAACTATGATCGCTTGTTTACAATAATCCTGAGTGTTAAAATTTATCTCAAAACACAAGTTATTTCTCAGCTTCTGTATACTCGATTAAAAATCATCATTAAAATTCATTTCGATCATTAAAATATAATTTTAAAAAACACGTATAAACATATAAATTTTCCGCAATAGATTAAAATTGAATCCATTCGATTTTTAAATTTAAATTCTTCCCTGTGAAACATACAATTATACAGACGCTGTCTTCTATGTTTCGAGCATTTTTCGAGCATTTTTTTTTAAGTTTTTCTTTATTTGTTTCCCATCTTCACTGTCGATAGTTATGTTTTTATATCGCAACGGTGATCGACGTTGACGATGTTTGATCTAATTATCTAATCCTTATCAATATTTTAATGATTAGTTTAGTACGCGTGATTCGCGACGAAAAGCGTAGCATTGCCAGCAGCTCCCATTACACCACCGCTATATTTACCGAGTGCCGATTCGCTGTTAGCCTAAAAAAAATAAAAATATAATTTATTATTAACAAGAAATAACAGTTTGTTAATTATAATTAATATCTAATATTAAGTATCTAATATTACTATATTGTTAGTATATTTATATGCAATATAAGTGAGTAAAAGAAATAAATGCAAAACTATCTATGACACTTACTATGGAAATGTTTTTTTGGAAAGGAAGAAAGGAATTTAATAGAAATGGGATGTTATAAAGAGAACATCATGTGCAGCTTTGCCAGCAATACTTCCAGCTTTATATTTGCCTAGGCTGGCTAGACCATTTGCCTAAACAATCATTTAATGTATATACATGCAAAAAAGAGATATTAAAAAAATATAAATAAAAAATAAATAACAATTATATAAAATTATAATAAATAAATTTAAATAAAATAAAATAGAAAAAATTAAGAATAAAATAGGAAACATAAGAATAATAATAAGAAACATATTATATAAAAACGAAAAAAAAAATTTCTAATCGTAAAACATCTAAGATTATAGAAATAAGATTAAAAAAACGATAGAAAAAAAAAATTATCCAAATCCATATATATAAATAATTCATATAAATAAAATATTTTATTAAAATTTTATTTAAAAAACTATACTAAAAAAAATTAAAATAGAAAATTATTAAATTTAAAAAAATTTAGTTACAATTGTAAAAAAAAGAAAAAGAAAATTTATTCTATTTATACATATAATGAAGAAAATTTGAAATAAAAACACTTAGCCTTAAAATTACCTTAGCCCTCTTGATAAGCTCTTCCTGACCAGCAGTAATCTGTTCCTTCTTGCCTCCCCATGCGCGAAGCACGGAAGCTTGAAGAGCACGGCCATAGCTGAAGGTCAAAGCCCAAGGTTTGTTCGCGGGGAACTTGTTAATAGCATCCAAATTCACAGATGCCTCCTCTTCTGATTGACCGCCACTGAGGAAGGTAATTCCAGGTACTGCAGGTGGAACGGTACGCAATAAAGCGGTCACAGTAGCTGCTGCGATTTCCTGAGGTGACGCTTTATTTGGACAACTCTGTCCTGGTGTTACCATATTCGGTTTCAAAAGAGTTCCCTCAAGATATACATGATGATCACTGAGTGCCTGTAAAATATGATCAAGTTTTAATTGTTATATAAAAAGGAAAAGAAAGTTCTACAATTAAATCACTAATAATTAACGAAATATCATAAAATAAACTGGTGATATTTTTTAATTCTTTATATTATATCCTATATATGAAAAATATTCTTTTATATAAGTATTGTATTTTTAGGAAAAATATGAAACTATATTATATTGGAAAATTCAAATTTTTGTTCTAAATAAACAAAAAATTTATGTTTTGCAATTTATAATATAATTGATACTATTTTGTAACTGAATATTTTATTTTATTTATGAGATTTCTTCTATTTCCAATCAAACAACTGTAAGTAAATATAAAATTATTGTATAAGTTATTGTAGATAATTGTTATTTATACTATTATTTATACAAATTTCTGTGCAAGAGATCAATATCTTTGCGTGAAACGAACCAAATCAATGTGTACTTTTCTCTCACCTTGTACACGGCGGCCAGAACTTCTTCCGTGACCTGTTGGCAACGGGCAAGATCATGATCACCATCAGGTAAAATCTCAGGCTCGACGATTGGCACAATCCTAGCACTTTGACAAATAGAAGCATAACGAGCCAAAACATTGGCATTTTCCAAAATGGCCAATTTACTGGGACAATCTTTTCTGATTTTCAGCACGCATCTCCATTTGGCGAATTGACATCCATCTTTCTTGTATTGAATACAACGAGCTTGAAGATTGTCGAGACCCTGCGTAGTGGTTTCTTCGTCGGTACCAAATAATGTTACTACACCTGTGTCAACCTTGATACCTGGCAAGATATTACGTTGTTTCAACAATTCGACGAATGGTGTTCCATCATCGGCCTTCTGGTACAAGGTCTCATGGAATAGAATAACACCAGATATATGCTGGCTGATGACATCCTTTGAAAAGATGAAAAAAATTATTAGAATTATTATTAGAAGATATTATTTTTAAATAATTGGATGCTCTAACTATTAAATAGAAATTTAATAATAATAACTGATTTTAGAATTGCATTTGGATATAACAATAAAATAAAAGAAATAACAAAAGAAATAATAATACAATAACATTGAGCTTTAATTATTAAGTAATTGCTTTTTTTTTTAATAAATTTCTAAATATTAGAATTTAATAAATTCTAAATATTTAATTGACTTTTCTGATTTGAACAGGATTTTTTTGCAATATATATTTATTATATTATATAATAAAAAAAATTGTACTTTAGCACTGGTAAAAAGAAGTTGTCTGTATGCTCTACGATTGTCCTCAGTATTTTCAACATTGATGTCTTTTAGACGCTTGCCGATCGTTGCGGTCGATTCATCTGCAGCGAGGATTCCTTTTCCAGGCGAAACAATTTGCTGGGCAATGTTCTTCAATTCTTGTTTCAACTCAGGTGTGAGCTTATCATACTTTTCTGCAGCCATTGTCTACAAAACATGTTTCATATTAAAAAAAAAAACTTTCGAAAAAAATTCAAAAAATATCAGTCTTTCGAAAAAAGCAATTAAATAATTTTTCTTTGTAAAGATTTGTAAAGAGGAGGGAGAGAAGAGGTTAGAATTTTAAGTACAAAAATTCTTCCTGAATGCTTTCATCTTTTAAAACAAGTCTTTCGATGCGCAGATATTGTGCACATGAAATATCAAATGTCCACTAAGGTTTCCGTAGCGTAATTGAATTTCACAATGGCCCATTAATGTCAATATTTCATAAAAAGAAAACGCTGGTTTGACCTATTTCTACGCTTTCGTTCTATTACTTTGAACTAATAAAATACTAAAATAGATCGATATATTCCTAATACGTTGAGAGGAAAATCATCGCATGTCATTTAATATTATATTAAGGAATTTCATAATTTTCATTAATCATATTAGATTTGAATGATTAAGTTCATAATTGTAGATTAATTCTTTACAATGGATTAATTTTCAATTAATTATTTTTCACTAATTCTCTGACTAATCTCATATCAAAAAGAATAAGATTTTTTTTTTTAAATTTTTCTTTTTTCAAATATTCTTTTTAGTATAAGTTCATTAACAATTTATATATATATATATATATTTAGTGATATAATAAATATACTTATAATATAAATTTCAAAATCATCGTGTCAATTAATTGCTTGTAATTAGATCAAATTTATAACCCGTACCATAGCTCGTACTAGAATAATATTCCGTAAAATCTTTGCTTTATAGATAATCATTTTTAAAGAAATCATTTTTTCTATTCTTCAAAATGAGGTTGACTTGTAAATCTACAACTATTTAACACTATTTGCTATTATATTTTTAATTAAACACTTTCAATCTAAAATCATGTGAAACATTACAATTATTATTTACACAGATTTATATATTTCACAGATTTATATCAGAATATTTAAAAAAAAAAAAAGTAGTAGCTATTTCAACAGCTATTTTCTTTCTCTATAATAACTAATTTGAAAATATTCAATTCAATTACAGATTTTCGTAACTGTAAATCGATAATTTTGTATCTGAGATTAACTTCATGATCAAATGTAATAAAAAACATAAGATATAAATTGAAATATAAATTTAGAAATAAATTGTTATAATATATTTCATAATTATTTTTATTTAATAATTACTTTTTACTTTTTAATATATTATAAGTTATATAGAATAATCTAAGAATATATTTATTTTTATATTTTCAATATAATTATTTTATTCAATTTATCATCTTTACAATGACACAGAGAAGTAAAAAATGGCACACTTTTCAATCGTTCATTAAGATATCTATAGGTTATGTAATAAAATTAATTACATAAATATATAATTTAAAATAGATATTAAAAAGAATATCTATGAATTTTTTACAATAATTATGCAATATAAATAATCAAGCTAAATTTAAAATCTCTGCAAATCTACTATTATTTAGTTAATAAATATATTAAATATATTATAATATAATATTACTATATAATCGTCATGCCTTCAATAAGGTAAATTCAATAAGTAAATTGTTCATTTTAAATTATCTATCTTAATATACGATATTATAAAAACACTCCAAAAACGATTAATATTCTTGAACAACAAAATTAAAAACAACCAATAACTTAATATTAGTTCACTAATAAAATACTCTAGCGACAAAACAGTGAACCATTTATTTCACTAAGACGTAACATGCAATATGTTGAACATTAATCTCTATCTAGAAAAGATAGTGTCTAAGGAATAAATTTGCGAGGACAGGCGAATGGAGAAGTTCGTAGGAATTGTCATGAAGAATGGATAGGTGGTCGTTCATAAATGGGTATTCGCCAAAAGTTTTAGTTTTAGTTTTTTGATTTTACATTTATTAGTTTATGGTACGACATATATTAGTCAAGATTGAAATAAAAGAATTTTGATAATTTGATATACATCTTATTGAAGTGAGACTGTCTTCTATACTTCTTTCTGTAATCTTTGAGTTGAAAAAATCATACGAATGCAATAAAAAAAATGTGAATATTTTATATATTTAATCAACAAATGTTTGTAGATCGATATTGAAGTTCTTGCATTAATTATTGCAACTGTGAAAATTGTGATAAAGAGAATAAAATTGCGCTCTATTGAATCAGCTTGTTATTAAAATAATCGATAAAATAAAAATAATATTAAAATGGAAGGAAATTTTTATAAATCAAAATATCATGTTTCTGACTTTTTTGGATTTGAGAGTTCTCAACGATTATTGAATAGTAAGTTTAAAAATAATAAAAATTTCTAGATTGAATATGATATTGGAATTTGAATTTCTTAGAAAATATTTATAGAAATAGTTGAAAAAAAATAAATGAAATATTTGATTAGCTTTCTTAAATCAAGATAAAAATAATATATCGAAATTAAAACGTGACAGTATGATACGAGATAAAATATAGAATAAAAGGATTAAATGTTATACAATAAGATAAACCGCGAATCTTTAAACGTGTATTTCACATAGAATTATCATCAAATTGATTATTCTTGACCTTAGAGAATAAATATATTGCAAAAAATATTATATTCATAATGAATTCTGGAAAATTCACGAATTTTATTATCATTAATAATTACTAAAATATTTTTATTGATATGTTTGAATTTATTTATATATTTTTATTGATATTAAAAAAAAGATATATTTTAATTCTGAAATATTATTTAATAAATTTATAAAATCTTAAATTAATAAGTTTGATTTTTTGTTTAAATTTAACTAGTTTTTTATGAGAATGAAAATTAAAAATATGTACTCTATTTTCATTCTCATTTAATAACACAAAACAATAATAAAAAAGAAAAACCAATTATATCATCATCCTTTGAACTAAACAATGGATACAAAAAATTAAACTTAGTCTTGTGTATACTATCATTATATTATTTTTTACAACTGTGCAAAATAATATCTTTTTGGTCCAATTCTAAAGCAGAACTTTTCTTCTTTCAGAATATCCTTACCATCCCACATAAAAGTATAAACTAAATGATGCAAACATGAGTTAAAGATCGATAAAACAACTACAATGAGTCTCCATTCAATAGAAGTCGTAAACAAGCGCCGCGCGCGCGTACACAAATTAACATAACAATATTACAATCTTAATTAACAAATTGTCGACATCGTAAATCGATTTTTTCTTTTTTTTACACTGTACTGACTTACTATCTTTTTTAAATCTTTCAAAAAAGATATATAAATAAGAAATATACTTAAAATTTTGTCTTTTTAAAATTCTTTTTAAAGTTATTATTTTTCTTTAATTAATTATCAGTATATAATTATCAATATATACAACTTCAGTGAAATTTCAAATGATAATTATAAAATTATAAATTGAAAAATTAGAAATTTAGAAATTTTAAATAAATTTTCAATAATGCTAAATGGAAAAAAAATTAAATAAAAATTGCATTATTAAAATAAAAAAACTCAGAATCTAATAAAAACGATTTGCTAAACTGAAAATTTTATACGAGATTTCTACAAATGATTTACAAAAAATTATTTTAATTAAATCTTCCCTTTTTTTTTCCAACAAAGAGATTAAGATTCAGTTAAATTAACAGCTTTTCTAAAAATCCGCTATACAACATTTAACATTTAAAGAAAGAAAAAAAAAAGAAAAAAAGAAAGAAAAATGAGAAAAAAAAAAAAGAAAGGGAAACGAGAAAGGGATCGCACAAGAAAGGAAATTAAAATCGATAAAACGGTACACAACGGCCAACATTGAGTTCTTTGTTGCTACCTTTACCTCTCTCTATCATCTTGGTCTTGAATAAAATCAATTTATCCTATGTATAAAGCAGTAATATAATTTTCTTGAAATCATATACTTTATATAATGCTAACTTCTAACAATTTCCATCATATCATTAATAATCACAATAACAATAATAATTTTGCTAATCTAGATTGGAAATTACGAAATTAATAGTGTTTTACATGAACATAGTAAACAGCATTGATTTCAAATAACATATGATTTCATTGTGACGAATAGAATATAGATTCAAATTAAAACATGGTTAAATATTCAATAATATATTAATTTTTCTTGATTAAAATATTTTTAGATTAAATACATTTTTTTATGTTATTAATTTTTAATTATAAATTATATTTAATATAAATTGTATGGATTAGGTATATAATAATAAAGACTAACAAAATAAAAAATCGTTATTTGTTGTTATAATATAATTGAGAAATAATGAAGCATATCTATGTATTCATCTACAATAACGTTTCTGATCTCAGATTAGAATCTAAATCGGCTAATTTTCAAAGCAGAATTTATATTAAGAATTCTAATTCTGATAAATAAAAACAAAAATATGTATCTTTAAAATCTACGAATAAAACTATAATCACACATAACAATTTTCATACACTATCTTAGAAAGGAATTCACTTAAGTCAAAAATTCTAATTTTAATGAAAACTTACATATATATAGAATATAATGGAATATGCATGACATAACCTATAATAATGTATGTATATTCATATATTTATATTCATAAAGATTCGTTAAAAAGTGTTTATTAATTTTAATGACATAACTTATTATTTAAATTAATGTATGATGTATAAAAATTTTTATTATTGATTATATATTTTTGCATTTGATAAAACAAAAATTTTAAAAAGACATATCAAGTCCACTCAGCTGATAAATTCTGAATTAAATAAATCTGATAATCTAATAAATTGATGATTATCATGATAACGTTGCAGACAATCATATTAATCATATCTCTATCTGAAAGTAATAAAAAGCTTTTTATTTAAAAATGAAGACATTAGTGTTTATTAGTCATTATGAGGAATGAAATAGTGTGAAATTAATAGTTTGTGTATACAAAAACATGTTTCATGATATAAAATAATTTTTTTCATTTTATAAATTAATTCTTTTTAAGAAAAATAATATCATTTTACAAAATTTAAAAAATTATCAATTTAATAAATTATTATAATTAAACTTATAAATTATATAATTTATATATTTTATGTAATATAAGTTTTAATTGTATAACAATTAAATATTCGAAAATCGTGATCTCACAATCCATAATCTAAATCTCCCATAATCACTTACCTGTTCTAAACATATGATTCTTGTCCTGATTCAATCCAGATCGCAAATAAATTTTTGGATTTCGCGATTCGTATTACAGTCACACGTATATATAAGAGCAATAAATATAATATAATTCCAATAATAATAATGATAATAATAATAATAATAACGGCAATAAATATGTTCTCTTTGGTATTATTCAATCCTCTAAATATATCTTGTTTAATTTTTAAAAAATCGATTTTTTGTTCCTCTTTTTCTTCAATCTTTTCAACGTTTTACTTGAATATAATAATTGTTACACCCTTAATATCACCGACAATACCGATACGAGATTATAAATATTTAAGAGAGTAAAAGTGACCGGAGAAGACGAAAAAGTAAACGGATCGTTGGCGACACAACGCGTTCTCGGCTGATGAAACGATGTTAGACGTCCCGTCGGGCCCAGCCGAGAGGACCCAATTTGCCTATTCGACTACATCTTTACGGATCGTCGAAGAACGAACAGTGCTTGGAGCGCGTGTCTCGTGCGAGCACGAGACGACGACTGGCTTTATCCGGCTAGTTCGCCCCGTCCAAGAGGCGGCAGGGGTACCTGGCTGCAGTGCAGTGTCGTAACTGCAAAACAGGGGGGTAGTTGCTACACTCTCCCTCTTTCTCTATCCTTGCTTTCCGACTTTCGTCATCCTCTAATTTCAAATTCCGCACTGTCTTCCTTTTACGCATATGTACATAACCCTATCTCTTACGTTTGCCTATATTCCCATATTCATCCTCTTTGTCCCATCTTCGATCAAAGCTCCCTCTATTAATATTGTCTCTCCCCTATATACTAGCCAACTGCCCTTCTTTTTTCCATCGAGTATAGTTGTCTTTCTCTTTTTTCTTTCTCTATGCACATTATCTTCTTTGTTCTACTTGCAACAAAGTTCACTTCTACCGGCATCGTTGTCTCATCCACGAACTATCCTCCTTCTTTCCATTGACTATAGTTGTTTTTCTCTTTCTATGTGCGCACATAGCTGTCTCGCTTTTTCACTATAACCCCACTCCTTCCAATTTCGTGGAAATATCGCTGTCCCACTTCTAACCACTGTTCAGCCGCCTCTTTCTTTATCCGCTCGACAGCCTGCCGCCCATAGCAGCATGGAGCAAGGGAGTGGGCTAGCCGCAATGCAGCACGCGCAGACGTTCTCGAGGCTACACGCCTGTATTATCCCCCTGCGCACCCTGAATCCGTGACCTGAGACATCGGTATCGGTGGATGCAAGGAACCTGTGTGCGCCGTTTGGGGTAGACGTTCCTTTCGCCTTCAAAGCGTATAGTACAGCTAACGAGCGTGGGATTGTTGTATACTTGTGTGAGATAGTCACTCTTACAGATTTTTATTTGCAAATTTGCCAACTTTCGATAGAAATTCTGAATGTCTGACATTCAAAACTTATATTTTTTCTATTTTAATTAATATGTATGATTTTCAAATCATTATATCCTAAATATTTAATAGAGATTGCTTAATTCTAATAATTTTATTGAAAAATATATCAGATTCTTATAATGCATATTTGACTGCGCTTTCTATCTCCATGAATAATCCGGAAATAGAGCCAAAGTCCTTTTATATATTTGAATATTATAGATTCATTATTGCAATAAATATACTATCTAAGTTAAAAAAAAAAAAAAATTTAATATAATCCCTCTTCTGTTAAAATCTTATGTCCAAAACAGTAATATAAAATTGTAATAACCCTTCAATTATCATAAAATTAATATTGGAAAAATTTTTATATATTTCATAGATATAAAATATTTCGATTATCACAAAATAATAATTTTAGTAGACATATATATAGTATTATAATAGCCTTTCAATCATGAATGACTTTTCAAATTTGATTAATTTTGAACGAACGAAATTTTAATTCCCAATAGAACTTTAACCCAATAGATAAATTTTCAATTTCAATCCATCTCCAAGATAAATTTTCTACGATCATCTTATGGTACAAAGATGTACGGTACGATAGGAAATTCTAAAAAGGGATAAGATCCCCGTTGGAATTCTCCCGTTGAATAATCGAGGCGCGGTTCGCTTCGTCACGACCCCCGCCATTTACAATTTCGAGCAATCTCCGATCGCTGAAGCGATTACGTAAAACCGAGGGAAAACGAATATTCCGCGATCAATGCAAGGATTGATTATCGCAATTTTGCCCTAGTCACGATCGAGTTTTCGCTAATTTGCCGAGGCTGAACACGCTCTGTTCGAGATTAACTTTGGTGGAAAATCGAGATTTAACAAAATTCACTGTCGATAGATCAATGGATTCTATAAATAATCTTCACGTATGCGAGAATGGATGAATCATTTAGACAACTCATTAGCCAAATGAAGCAGCGGTAACTCTGATAGTTGGAAAGTTAAATGAATGTTACGATTGTTTAACGAGTTTCAAGAAAATAAACTTGATCATATTATCATATCGGTATATCGGTTAATTAATGATAATCTTTTTTTGAACATGATTTTTAAATATCATTAGTTGCATATATGTATGATGTTTCTTTTTGATTTCATATTAGATTGAATAATATGTTAGGTTTCCTTGAAAAATATATTATAATTTGTACAAATAGTTCTCAATATATTGAAATAATTAATTGTAATATTAATAATTAAAATATTGAATAAATATCTAAAAAAAAATCTATGATATCATATAATTCTTACCATTAGAGGAAAATTTCCTTTTTCTTTTATAATATGAATTAATATTAGTTTGACTTTCAATTCTCAAGATAAAAGCATTAATCTAGTATTAATCAACATCAATACAATAATTATAACTTTACATCAATTATAACTTTGTAATTTTTTTTCAAATATATAATATATACTATAATTTATAATTTATACTAATATTTTTTAATATTTTATTTCAATTATGAAAGAAAATTTCAAAAAAATATTTAATATTTGTTTTCATAAAAATTACAATCTAATATATTAAATAATTTCATTAATTTTTCTATAATACCTTCTATTTTATTTTTTTATAATATTTCACATTAAAGATTTTTTATCATAAAGAATATTTTCTTAACTTTAAAAGACATAATGAAATCGAGTAAATATTTCATTAATGAAAGTTTGAAATTCATTGAATCTTTTTGAAGTTTATTTGAAAAATAAAAAAAAGACTGAGATAAGTTTGCAAGATCCTAAGAAGAAAATTCTAAAAAAAAACTAAAAGACCATTGTTTTATATATATTATATTTGTTTCAATATTTAATAACTGAATATAATTGGTTATAAAAATGTCCAATCATTAAATATTTTACATAAAATTATGTTGATGAAAAAAATTATTAAAGAAAAAAGTTAACTTTAAAAAGTTAAAATTTATTCTATAGTCATATTCTAATAGTTTGAAATAAAAACAGTTTTTAAAATTATTGTAATTTCTGTGTTTTGCAAATAGTTTTCATAATATAATATTATATTATATTATATATTATATATTAAATATTATATATTTTATAATATAATATTTAATATATTTAAAAAAATCATTTTATTGAAAAATTAGGTTAAGATCATATTTAAAGAGATATTTAAAGTCAAATTATCTCAAATTAAATTAAAATATCTTCTTCGTTGAAAACGAATAATCATCACAATGAAATATTAAAATTTAATTTTTGAATATGTTTTTTTCTCTTCTCATTTTTTTTTCAAAGCGGTTTCTGAATAGTCGTCATAGGAGAAGTCACTCCTTATTTTGGAAAATATTTACGATTTACTTACATGCAATGGAAAAAGCTTCTAAAGAATGCATGGAAATGAAAGTCACGCTTCAGGAAAAATACGGCGTAGATAAAGTTTTTTGGTTATATAAATGATAAAGAAGTCGCTACTTTACTAAGGTTTGGAAAATTTAAAAATTTTACTAGAACCAGAAACGAATTTCTAACAATCTAACAAGTATTATATATATATAAGTAAATCGTATATCGTATATCATACATCGTTGAAATTTACTGAATTAAGAAATCATAGTTCGGAACTTTTCTTATAATCTCTTTTTGTTCGAAATACATCTTTTATTATTCATCTTTATAAACCTCATAGATTTACATAGAAATAGGATTAATTTCAATAATACAAAGACTCAACAAAACCAGATATCTGAATTAAATTCATCAATTTAAAGGTTAGAAATTTTCTAGCATTGTAATTTATATTAGCTCATCAATAAAAGTTGATATATAATAGATTTATATTTATTAAAATAATTATTTGTGTTTTAATATTTTTCTCACTTATTGACAATATTTAGCTAATAATAAACACTTTTAAATAATAAATATAATACAAAAATTATATTTCCAGTATGAAATGACATTTTTATTAACATTTATTTTTAACTTATATTTTATATAATCTTTATATATTCGCATAGAATAAAAAATTTATTAGAATATTTAATAAAGAAGTTATTTTATTTATATCTTTACTTATTTTATCTATAATTAGAAGTTTTTTATCAAAATTCTATATTATTTACTTTACGATTTCAAGTAATTTTCGTTAAAAAATGCAAATTTCAAATAAATCAATAACAAATATGTCAAATAACAATAATTCTACTGGATTTAGAAATATATATATATTTTGGAAAATAAATTTTAAGTTTTCTCTTAAAGAAAAAAATATTATACATACCCATATATATCCTGATTTTGATAATAAATATTAATTGGTCATAAAATATTCAAAATTATTATCGAGATTTTATTTAAAGTATTATATTTAAATTTCTTAAAATATATATCTATAAGAATTAAAATCAATATAAAAAAAAAAATCTATTCTTTAAGTATCTTCGAAAGTTTTCAATCATTCTAACCTATATATTTGATCCCATTTCTAGCTATAAATTAAATAGATATACAAATAAACAAAGATTAAATATTGACACATATCGCGCAATAGTTGAATCCAAATATGAAATCAGTTTATTTATATTCTTTTGAAAAATAATTATGATAATAATAATTCGAATGATATGAAAACAAATTCCTCGTGACAAAAATGTTACTAAACTCCACGTAACATAATTACATTTAATTAATAATAATTAATGAAATTTATGGAATTTTCATTTTAAGTCAAATTTCAAAATGCATATACTAAAAATCAATATTTATAAATTTTTTTTCTCTTTAATTTTATACGTTTAAATATTTACAATTCGAATGTTTTTCCCTATATTTTTCCCTATATTTCAATTTTTCTTCTTTATTTTATTTCTTTATTTCTTTATGTTTGTTAGATTGATTTATTTTTCGCGCGCGACTTAAAATAACTATCGCCATTTAATATTGTTAGCATCATATCGTTTAGTGCGAGTTATGAATAGATAATGAAACGACTTGAACAGCTATAACATTTCGAAGGCACGTGATAGCAGCGCAATTCATGCTTAAAATGTATTTCGTTTCTTCACACTTGGCATAAGTGCACAAAAGTTTAAGCTATTAATGTGACTGTCTCGAAATTTCCATAGTGTACATCTAAAATGCATTTTATTACCTTATAGGTTATAATGTTTCTAATGAAATTATATCGATATGATATTAATTTATTAAAAATTTTCATTAAGATAAAAGATTATTATGAATGAAAATTTTTAATAATTTGTTCAAAATATTTTATAAAATATATTTTGTTTATAATATTTTTAAAATGAAATGTTTTTATATAATGTAAATAAAATTAAAATTTTTTATAAAGAATTTATACATAAATAAATTTTTTAGAAGAAAATCCAATTAAAGAATTCAATTAAACGCATTTATTTTTATCATCAAGAAAATTAAATCACCGTTTGAAATAAAAAAATATTATATAAAAGAGTTTTATATTAAAAGTGACTCACTGAAGAAAAATAATTTGAAAAATTTGTGTTTAATATCTGTGAAATTTAAATTAATTTATCTCTCCATAGAAATAAATTATATATAATAAAAATCTAAAATGTTTAAAAAATTTGAAATAGATTTATAATAAATATAAAATAATATAATTAAAAAAATTAAAAATAATCGGTATTATAAATAAAAATTATTTTAACATTTTTCAAATATTTTATTTCAAATTGAAATGAAAAAAATTTAAAATTATAAATATCATACAGAATAAAAAAGAATCAAAATAACTTACGTAAAATTTGTTTTTCTCTGAACACAATAATATCCAACATACATTCTACGCGTCAAATTTAACTCTGAAGTAAACAATGCTGTAGTTGTATCATATAATCTAACTTTAACTCTTGTCAAAATGCGATATTAAAATTCTTCCACGATTTCTGACAAACTCCAAAAAAATTTACGCATCAATATTTTATTACGTGATATATTTTTTTACGTGATCAATGATCGGTTCAATGATAATATAATTTTTACAATTCTACGTTATCAAGGCAGAGCATGATAAGACTTTATGAAAGGAAAACAGTGAGATTATTAAGAACGTGCAATCTCGTTTCTCGATAAAAAGTATCCCTCATGTATTGCTATTATGTTATCAATTGCGATTCATTGACCCGTATCTCCGCTATCTTGTCTCTAAGCTATCTTGGTTATCTCGTAGACTATCATCAATATATAATCACTCAGAAACTTCATCAGACCAGAAATATATACCCTTTAACCGCTTTGGAGATCAATGATGTGAAGTATAAATTTGAATCCAATAATTAAAGACGTGTTTTTTTTATCTAAAATATATATTTCTTGAGATCGATAGTTGATTAAATTAGTTTTGTTCGATTGACTGCATGGTTTGCTAGAAATAAAATATCTAATTATTATCCTTATCGATATAAAGATACTCATTATTCAAATAAAAACAATGCGCTTGCTTAGAAGTTATATTTCTAAAGATTAATTAATATAATTTTTATTTATATGATTTATATATTATAAAAAACATTTTCTGTGAAATGTTTGAATATACAAATTTGTAGCAAATTTCATTATTTAAATAAACAAACAAATATATATATATATATATGCATTTTAAATTAATTGTGTAATTTAACAATTTTTTTAAAACAGAAAATTTAAGAAATATGTAAATATCATAATAGTAACAAACTATGCATTTTATTTAGCGATAATAGATACATATTATAGATAATATTTATAATTGTTTTTTTATATCGATTATAATAAAATGAGAACAATTTCCAAGATATATTAGCGCATAATGTGACTTGCATTTTTAATCATTTTTATTCATTTAATTTTATAAAAATATCAAGTATAAAAAAAAAAAATTTTATCTCTAATATTTCCAACACCTGCTATATAATTATGAACTTATGTGCATATAAATGATAGAGAATGATAGAGATGATAGAAAATATAAAATATCTATAATATTATTTATTACATTATCTATAATATTATCTATGATATTATCTATAATAACAAATTTGTAAAAAATTTTCATAATTCCTGTTCTAAAAATAGAATTTAAATCATCAAGCTTATATATCTTCTGAAGAAAAAAATAAATATTAAAGAACTTTTGACATTAAATTGTAATATGGAAATTCGAAGCTTTTCCGTAGTTTTACGAGAAATTTATGCATTTAACGTGGATTTTCTAATCCTGGTCACTAAAAAGTTAACTGCGCAACAAGCTTAACTTGTCGGCGTGCGGTCAATAACGTCGCAAAATTTTGCTGTGGTTAATCGGTAACGGATAAACGAGCACGCCTGCGCGACATGTCCATTCTCGTCTGACTTGTAGTATTCAAAAGAAGTAAACGTCACAACGAAGCGCACCTGGTGGTGATTGTCGGCGTGAATCTGCGGATCACCTAATGCGCAATGCAGTCTGTGAAGTGTGTTCTTCCTGTACTTTTCGAGTCTTTGAAATTACGAAATTAATTAGTGAATCAAAAGAAAAAGAGAATAGAAACTATTATAAAATCAACTGTTCGATTTGTGTTGAAGATTAATTGAAACATGACTTCAGAGTGTGTGACGCCGCTATAACGTTATCGAAAACGTTAGTCGAAAACGTTAACACGTGATGTGTAATATCCGGATATCTTTGAATTATATACTTTTCACGTATTTTTGAGATATTAAGTTTAAAAGATTAAGATTAAGACAATCACATATTTGCGATTGATTAAAATATTAATGAAACAATTAATTTCTATTTGTATTAATGTATTTATTTAAAATTAATTAAAATTAATAATTCGTGATTTCAGATTCTTGATAAATATAAGCATATTTTTGAAAAGATTGTGATTTATAACGTGTGTGATATTCTATAATTCTTTTAATAAAAAAATTTTAAAAATATTGTAATAAAATATAATAAAAAGTTATCATATCGCGGTTAACTGGATATATTTGATTAAGGGGATTTCTTTATTATTTTTCTATTTTTTCGAAGATATACTTTTTTTATACTGATATTTAGTTATGAATAAATGAATATGACGTGTATTATAAAATTAAAATTTTATGTGATGATTATTATTTTAAAAAATATAAAAATAAGTAAGTTTTAAAATAAGTATGTGGAAAATAAGTATATGTGAAAAATTTTGATAAAAATATTAATAATTAAAAAATGAAAGTGATAAAAGATAAAACAAAATAGTAAAAATAGTCAAAAGCAAAAATTAAAAAAAAATAATGTTGAAATAATTCATTGTGTGTTAATAGAATAAAATAACAATTATGAAAGTTAATATTACGTTTAATATATTTTGTTATATATATTTAAATTTATAATAAATTACAAATTATTAATACAATGATTATTATACATGTCTGAATGATTTATTTAATGTTACATTTGTATACAAGTGTGCAATTATGTGTGAAGTTATATATATATATATACTTAATAAATTCAACAAAATAGATTATATTGATAATTTTTTAATTCAATAGTTATTTTAAAAATAATAATGTTAATATGAAATAATAATTTATCATCGACTTCTAGAAAAATATTTCTCATAAATATATATGAAAATTTAATTGTAAATAGTGAAAAATTATTTAATTAATTTTTTAAAAAATATTAAATGTGAATCATAATCAATCTTAAAATATTTATAAAAATATAATATATATAGAATTAAATTTATTTATTTTTTTTAATATAATAATTCAATCGAATATTTCACAATAGAAAAAGAATATCTATAACATCTTACAATTAGTAGATTTGAATATGCGAATAAACAAAACTCGATACGGAAAGGTGCTAAACATGTGTATAAAATCATACGATCAAATTGGTTATTTGCCAAAACATTATTCGTATTTATGGGACGAAAGAATGTATGATGAAACGCTCGTAAAAAAAAACTAACACGTGTATAATAGTATAATTATTGTATTCATGTACGTGCACAGTAGATGCACGTACATTTCGAGCCACAGTTCACGTGTCACTATTACTAATTTTTTATTTCATATATAATATTTTATCTATCAAAATCTTTCTAGGAATTATACAGTACAATATAGATTGCCGGATTGCATAAGTTTTCATCATAATTAAACAATGCGTGTAAACAACTAATCTAATTCTATCTAATCTATGAATATCATTGATCATAATTATTAATTCTATTCAATGAAACGACCAAATTAGATTGTCATTGGAAATAACAGAAATAGATATCAAAAAACTATCATACAAAGTTAGACGTAATTTGAATGTAAAGACTTAGAACAAATAAATATACTAACTTAAAACTATGAAAAACTATATAGATATACAACATATAAATTATATGTGAATATAATTATAATGAAGAATTTTATGTAAATAAAAGAATTTTTAAATTCCAATATTTTTTCTATTTATTATATTATATAACAAAATAACAATAATTGAAAAGAAATAAATACTTCTATTCTTATGATAGATATATATTATCGGTTTAGAGGTTATATTGATAATTTAACATGAAAAAACTTAATTGAAGTTTAAATTTTAGTTATTCATTAATAATACTATTACATAAAATATTTTTATATGTAAATTTAATATTGTTAAAGTTTCAAATTTTAAAATACATATATTTTTATCATTATTGAATACAAAATATGTGCATCTTAAAGTATTCTTTACGAGACTTATTTTATTCTTATTATACTTAAAAATTACGCAATACAATTATAATTAAATGAAAATAGCTTTTTCCAATATTCATTTATTTATTTCTGATAATTCATGTTTTAAATAATATTAGATTAATATACTTAAAGATTAAAACTAAGATAATTTTTTTATATAAATAATATTTAATAAAAAATAATAAAAATATAATTAGAAATATATAGTTTTCATTTAAATATCATTAAATAACATTATTTAATGTAATAATAACAAATTATAAATCTCATTTGAACTTATAAAACAATATATGTGTATGTATATATATGTACAAATATCAAATGTGAAAATATATATATATATATAGCTTAAACTTGATATATATGTGAATGTTTATAAATTTATGATAGCGAAATGCAACTTTTTAGAAACTTGAATATGAAATATAAAATATTGTAATTATATAAAATGATATTATTTTGAGATACACTGGGTGTCGACCAAATGTCAGTCAAGGTCGAATCCCATTGTAGGTCAAACATCAGTTTTCACATTAATTTCCCGGCATGAAATAATAAATGAAATTCAATAAAAATGCGTGGTACTTTTTATTTCAATTTTCAACTTAAATTATTTATTCAAAAACATGCATAAACATAACTTACTTTATATCGATGAGATGATTTCTAACTCAAAACGCGTACACGTAAATCGTACAATTTGCTGGTTGGAAAGTGACTGAGGTAAGACTAGGCTATTCATTGGTTTCAAAGTCTGATACAGAATAAGTGGCGCAAGCGCACTCTCTCACATAATTGCAACGATTCTCAACTTTCATTTGAATGATCGTTTTTATAAACGATATAAATAACGTAAATATAGAATTAAACTTCATGGATAATTCATTGATAAAAAATATTTCTTTTATAAATGTTATTTTTCGTATTATATGCAGGAAAAATTATATTTGATGTAATTTGTATTTTATATGTCAGAAAATTTCTTTTATTTCTTTTGATAAATGTCTGAATATTATTACTATAGATTGTACAAATACATGTAATATTTAAAATTAGACAAATACTTATACAATAGATGTCTAAAATTAAATTATTTCTACAAACAACTAACGATAATACGTTTCAACTTAAAATAGTGAAATACTTCCATTATATTTTGTAATATCTTCCAATAATAACAAATTAATACAAATTACTAAATAATAAAAAGTAAATTTATATTAAATATTGTATTTATATTAATTTTATATAATATTTCAATTAATTTATATTATATAAAATTATATTAATTTTATATAATATTTCAATTAAAGCATATATACGCATAATATTCATTCAATAAATAAATTAAAATATTATATATCCTTGTATAATATATTTATATTTATTTTTTATATTACATTATATATTTTTTTAATCAAAATAATGAATCAAATATAAATTTATCAAGTCGCATTGAATAAATGCTCTATAGTTACGACAGTGTCGAGCACACGTGTTGATGATCCGGTCTATAATGCTTACAAGAATAAGAGAACGTGGTTGGTGGGGATCCATGGAAATGACGCTGTATCGACCACTAGTGAGGTAAATTTTCGAGTAACGTACGACCTAACTCTCACGTATTATCGCAGAAGCCTTCAATTGAGAATCCCTGCTTTAGAGGTCAATCAAGGGCACCTTGTATGACATTCGTCGAATTTACTCATACCATCATTTCATTATAAAGGTTGACGTATTCTTGTGATAAAATATTCGTTGAAATATTCTTTATCATTTACGTGATAAAATTCATTGATAATAATGTAAGATATCATCTCATCATGACTTGGTAATGATCTTGATGAATTTGTTGAAATCGATTGCATCGAAGATATTCGAGAGAATCAATAGACAATCGTATGTATTTGATATCGTTGAATTGCATAATGCAATTGAAAATTGGAGTATTACATAACATTCGTTATACAGATTACAATATTCATTTATACAGATATATATATGATTGGTATGTTTTAATCGAGTATTTGTAAGATGGTTAATAACCAAAGGATTACTTAGTGCATACGCTGTTATCAATTTCTAATTGTCCTAATGAAGCCTGAGAGGCAAGTTGTACTTTTTTCAAAAGCAAGGCTTGGGCTTCAGCTACCTTTGAAGCATTTCCTTTCCAAATCTTCATTACTTCGTTCTTTGAAACAAACAAAATTAAAATAAATTTTGTATCTTTATACGTGTATTAAATTAAAATAACATTTATAATTTTGACGATGAATTAGAATATAATATACTTGTAAGGCACGTCCATAACAATACGTTAATTGCCAAGGTTTTTTCCCTTCGTAATTTGCAATAGCATTTAAATTTATTACAGAATCTTCATCCGTTTGACCACCACTTAGAAATATGACTGCTGGCACTGCTGGTGGTACTGTTCTTTGTAAAGCTAATACTGTATGTTCAGCCACAATCTGTAAATTTTTAATAATTTAATTGTGATGAAAAGATATTGTATATTTTATAAAAATCTTCTTTTTTATTGAGACATAATATCGAATTAAATTAATAATTTCGCAAAATAAGATTTTAAGTTATGAAATTTAGTGAAAAAAAGAAAAAAAACAAAATTGTTTGAATAAAATTTGAATCATTATACCTGTGGTGTACAATTAATTTCTTCTTTCTTTCCTGGCAAAACCATCGCTGATTTCAATATCATACCTTCGAGGTAAACTCGATGTTGTTGTAAAGCACGCATTACGATAGATAACACTTCTTCATGAACTTCTAACGCTTTATTTATTCCATGTTCACCGGGGCTTAATATTTCTGGTTCTATTATGGGTACTATTCGTGCACTCTGACATATAGTGGCGTATCTATATAAAAATTAATTGTTCAATTATATTATTGTAGCAAATGTAAAAGTTTTACATATTACGCAATTAAAATTTATCCTGTTGAAATAAATTCGATTGTACAAAACATGTTTGCAAAATTATATAATAAAAATATATCGAGTTACGGATAAATGAGTAATTTATGTATAATAGTTTGATTATATTGAATCATTTAAAAATTGACAATTATAAAGTTTTATCAGTGACGTGATAAAATTTTATACTTTCTTTTTACATGTAAGCAATAAACAGTTCAAAGTGCACGATGGAAATTTTTCGTTTGACAATATAATCATTGATATTATTTTTAAATTAGTCAGCTTTTTGAGTACACTTTATATTGAAAAAATGTTTAGAACATAAACTATACTAAAAAAGTAATAATAGAAATAATAATAAAATAATAATAGAAATAAAAGTTGATATTATTTTTAAAGCTCTCTATCTTTTAATCTCTTTAACATAACTGATGCAAATTATATTGATCTTATATATGATTTATGTAACATTCATAATTTATAGATTAGATTAGGTTAGAGAGAACGTAAATTAAAGAACTACATAATGTTTTTACATTCTTGTACTTTAATTTATCCCTACTAATTTAAAAAATATAATTGCAATTTATCTCATTTTCTTAAATATTCATTTAAAAAAAAAAAGAAAATAGCTTCTTGAAACTTGCAATTTCAACAACTTTTTATGAATTTTCTTCAGAAGAGATTATAGAAGAAAAAAATAATTTGCATTCTTGAAATTTGTCTATTTTTTCCCTGAATATAATGATAATTTATGAATTATAAACCTTGCGAGGACATCCGCATTCGTAACCATGGCCAACTGAGACGGCGTGGTCTCCGTAATGCTGAATGTGCATCTCCATTTGGCAAAATGGCAGCCGTCTCTCTTATATTGAATGCATCTTTCTTGCAAATTGTCCAGACCTTCCGTAGTATTTTCGGTTTTCGCGCCAAAAAGAGGGACCAATCCCTTGTCGACCTTAATACCGGGCATGACATTCCTTTGACGTAACAGTTCGATCATGTCGATACCATCAGCCGTTTTTTCATAAATTGTCTCATGATGCAGAATAACACCACTTATGCATTTTGAAAATTCAGACTGCGATGAGAAAAATGCAAATACGAGCGCGTCAGAGTTTCAGTTTGTGACAATGATTCGTGATTTCAACTCATCCAAGTCATTGAAGATTCTTAAGAAGATTAATGATAGTTTCTTAAGAAGCGTTGGCCTTTTTCATTTCATCAGCGCTATAATTCGCGGTATATCGTCTATAATAATTTCAGATAAATAAAAGTTGCAAATTATAGTATAATGACCTTATCAGCTGAAAATAACATTTGTCGATAATTGCGCCGATTAGTTTCGGTATTTTCCACACCGAGCTCATCGAATCGTTTTTGTAAAGATGCAGGAGACTCATCACAAGCTAGTAATCCTTTTCCTGGAACTATGACGGCCTCCACAATTTTTTTTAACTCCTGACAGAGTGCTGGCTCTAGCTCCGTATATTTGGTGATGGGCGATGATATCTGATTGATAAATATTCTTTAGATATAAAATATTCGATGAAATTTGATGGAAAAATGATAGAATGTAATAGAAGAATAGTCAAGTTGAATTAAAATTGATATTATGATTGATTTGAATTCTTAATCTCTTAGATTTTTAAGAAATCTAAAAAAGATACTAAAAAGTTATTTTCAATGTGGTTATTATGCAAGCCAAATGTTTGAAACTTGTTTTTTTAATAAATATATCATTCTGTTTGTTAATTAAATAATATTAATTTAATGATTTACATAAAAAAAAAATAAAAGAAAAAAGACGAAATATATATCGGTTTCAAGGCTATAAAGTAAAATTAGAAAGGTCAGTAACCGTAGTGGCATTCGAACGAGTTATATTTAATTTCGTGTATCAATCACTCGACATTCTGGTCTTAATAATTTCATAGCAAATAACACTTGTTTAATACGGATCTTACACTTCCAAAGTGTAATAATTATTATCAGACACTGATATAGAGGCAACAAAGTCCAAAGATGATATTAAATATTATGTCGTAATTGCAATTATGTTTTTAAATTATTGATTTCTTTTTATGTTTAGATAATTTAACATAAATAAATATTTTTTCAACATAGTAATAATAAAATTAATGATTTTATATTTATATATTTATTATTTGTATGAGAATTTTTTTTTTTAATAGAAATATACATTTTAAGAAAAAATATAATAATATTATAATAATGATGTCATCAATATTAGATATCAATAAGACATCTAACATTGATGATAAAAGTGATTTGATATTTTATTTAGTTTAAATTTCTTTCATACGTAATTTTATTATTAATAATGATTTAAAAGATATATTTCTTTATTTATTTAAAAAATAGATAATAGCAAAATTTCTTATTCAAAATAGGTTAACAATTTACCTTGTCTTTGCAATAACATTTATCTCCTAGTCGTTTCATTATTTAAGTTTTATAAATAATACTAGAAAATTTAAAAAGTAGAAATAAATGTGTTCTTATTTTAATATATATGTATAAATATCATATTGATGAAAATTTGTAAACAAAAATTTTGTTAATTAAAAGATAGGAAATAATAAAACAATTGAATATTTATTGCCTATATGAAAGTAGAATGCAATTTGTATATAATTTAAAATATAATAATGAATAATTAAAATATTTATTTTTTTCTAAAAAAAATAATTATAATTATTAATTTTAAAAAAATAAGAATTTTTAAAGAATAAATGTTAATAAAAAAAAGGATTATTATAGATAAGAAATTAAAAATTAAAATTAATTTAATTTTTATATACCAAGCGGATTTTCTAATCAATTATTACCAACAGTTCAATGCTAATAAAAAAACCCTAAATATTGCACAGTTATATTATCATGAAAAATTGCCTTAAGTCTCGACAAATTTTTGAAATGGAAATCGATGAAGAGGACTGTTGTAATTTGTTAAATCGAGGTTAGTTACGTGCTCGCGGGATGCACTAGAATATTGATAGTTCGTATGCATTTAAAAACTATTTTGTGGTATTTTAATGTTAACGTATTCATTTATACGTAAGTCTTATCTATCATTCCGTATCAGAATATTTTTTAGTGAAAAACTTTCGATTAAAATGTAGAAGGTTAATCATCGATGCGATTGAACGGTAAATAAATGTTAAAAGACATAATATTTAAGTCTAATACAGGTTTAATTAATTTAGAATATTAGTTAAACGCTACAATGAGTAATAAAGAAAAAAGTGATTTACGATTAGACCAATGCGTTAAATCGAAAGAGGAAAGAGAAAGAAAGCAATCAGTGACCTCACAAAGTGATGATTCTGATTCAAAGAAAAAAAGGCGTAATACATGTAGTAAGGATAAAAGAAAAAAGTCAAAGCACAGAAGTAGCTCTAGTAGCTCCAGTTCCTCAAGTATCTCTAGCCGTGAGACTAAGCATCAAAATGATAGAGATAGAAGAAATGACAAGTGGGATAAAAGATTTGAGAATGGTGTTAGACCATATCGACCAAATCCAAGAGAAGGTAGAGGATATTACAAAGGACGGAGTGGATATTTGGATAATCGTAAACGTAACTTTGGTTATCGACCTTATAAACATTCTGGATTTTATGATAGAAATAGACACAACAATTCACAATATAATAGGTATAATAGTGAAAGAAGAGGTAATAGATTCTTAAATCATAATAGTAGAAGACCACCTTATGATAGATCTAGAAGTAGAAGCACTTTGGATCATGATCATCAAAGAAACTTAAAAGATTCTAGTGAGCAGTCAAGAGAAAGTAATTCAAAAGAAAGATATGTAAAACAAACTAGTACTGACAAAGCAGACTCAAAAAGAAAAGATATAGATGACATGCATATGAAAGGAAAAGAGAAGAAAAAAAATGAAGACACCCAAGAAAAGACTGATCATATTGCACGTAAAAAATTAAAAAGAAAAAGATCATTGTCTTCTTCAAGTACCTCAAGTGTTAGCAGCACTAGTAGTGACAGTAGTAGCAGTAGTTCTAGCAGTAGCAGTACTAGCAGTAGTTGTAGTAGTAGCAGTTCAGATACTTCTGAAGATGAAAAAAAACGTAAAAAAGCAAGAAGAAAAGCTAAAAAATTAAAAAAAGCTATGAAAAAACGTAGGAAGAAGAAAAGAATGAAGAAAAAATTAAAGAAAAAATTGAAGAAGTCTAAGAAAAAATTACGAAATACTGATAAATCCAAAGAAAGTATTTCTAAAGATGTTTCTCAAGAAGTATCAGAAAAGTCAAAGGCTATGGCACCTATGACAAAAGAGGAATGGGAAAAAAAGCAAAATGTAATACGTAAAGTTTATGATGAAGAAACAGGGAGATACAGGTATTTCTATATAAAAAATATAAATTTATTACTTGTAATGTGTACATACACAATTTATATTTATTTTAACATTTTTATAGGTTAATTAAAGGTGATGGAGAGGTCATAGAAGAGATAGTGAGTAGGGAACGTCATAAAGAGATAAATAAACAAGCAACTAAAGGGGATGGAGAATACTTCCAAGCACGCTTGAAAGCCAATGTTTTATGAACTATTTTTCTATGTATGCTAAAAAAATACCCTTATATAATAATTACTTTATTGTCAGTGTTAAAGTCCTGTATGACAATATGTTTTATAATGTCTCAGAGAAAATACTTATATGTTGTACATTAATGAAACTTGTCTACAGTGTGATTTTAATTATATTACATGCACGTAACGTTTAATCTAGAACGTTAATGACCAAATGTTGAATTATAATCAACAACGAACATAATTTAGATTCTAAGACATATAGTCATATTTTTTTCATATTATGACTATTTGTGTTCATTGTCATGTATGAAGTAAAAAAAACCACACTTTTGAATACATCATAAAAACACTAAACGTAATGTAGTAATACTTATAAAGAAAATTTGTAACTATTCAATTTCAATAAGCCAGTTACATTATTTTCGTAAATAAACAGTTAATTGACAATTGGTAAATCATTTTAAAATATAAAATTTATTCTCGTATTTGAGAAAAAGAATAACTCTATCATTTCTTATATACAAGTTATATTACATTTGTTAAATTTATATATAATCTCGATAATTTTTTTAAAGTAATCAATATATGAAGATTATTTTTATTACAGATATCAAAATAACTGATAAATGATTCATATAAAGATAACATTGTTATAAAATTTTTAAAAAATGTTTGCTTTATGTAAATGAAAAGCTTAATACAAATTCTTACAAGTACAATTAGGAGTGAAAAAATACAATTTCATATATTATATATGAAAGTCAATATAACTGAATAAAGTGACTTGTATGGCCATCTCGGTAAATAGGATCGTCGGTGATTGCTGCTCGACATAATGGGCATGAACATTCTCGATTCAACCACGTTAAAACACATGTTTCGCAAAAAATATGTTTGCAATGTAATCTCACAGGCATCGAATATTGATCATGACAAATTGCGCAAATTCCACCTGAAGCTACTAATTGCTCTTTTGATGGCGATACACCTAAATTCTGTAATAAAATTAATTATTAATAGTTTTATAAATTTCTTTTATTTTTAAAAAATTGTAAAACATACCACATTTTGAAGTAATTTCCAAATAGCAGTTTGAAATAATTTTAGACGGGATAGTATATCAGTTCCTTTGCTCACTGTATACAATAGAGAAAGTAATACCCCAAATATTTTTTCTGTACCTTGATAACTTTCAAAAAAATAATATAACCATGGTTGAACAGGTGCAACACATCGATAAAGTTGAGATGTTGCTTCTACTACAAGAAAATATTTACCCTAAAACAAAATTGTCATTTAATTTTCTAATTAATTAATATTATTAAACAATTGTATAATAGAACTCACCCTTTTTCGAAGAGCCAAAAGTTTTGAAGGTAAACATGTTAAAAAAACTTTAAGAATAATGGTAATCAATTTTAAAACAAAATCTGTTATCAAAACTGACCACAATAGTTCCCAAATGGTAAGAGGTTGTGAATATGGAGAAAATATACGTGTATCATATTCAAAATAAATAAAAACTATGCATCCAATAATATAACATGTAATAATTAAAAGTGATAGCCAACTTTTATTATTTTGTTTTGCAATTTCACGTTTTACAACGTTGTTAGTATAATTAAATGTAACAACTAATACTATAAAATTTAATATACTAGTCCTGTAATCATAGAGGCCTTTGATAAGAAGAATGCAAACAAAAAGAATATATTTTCTAAGTCCTTGATACAATGCACGTGTTTGTGGACTAATTCGTACTGATTCTGTTGAATTTTCTTCTATATCATTATTATTGTTATGATTAATAACATTACTATTATTGTTTTGGCTTTCACTCACAACCTCATTTGCAGCCTCACGAATATTATTTAAAAAATTGTCTGTTGCAGTTGTTTGATGATGATTGTCGTGAACTGAAACATCTTGCAAATTTGTACTATTTATTGATTGATCTTCAACATCAATGATGTAATTATCAGATGTAGGAGATACAGTGTCTATAGAAGTTTGAACTCTTTGAATATTTAATAATGTACTTAATGAAATGCCAGGTTGCTGCAAATATAAATAAAAATAAACATATTATTATTATATTAGAATAAAAATTTATAAAATATTAAAAAAATATATTTTTTTAATACATACACGTTCTAAAAAAGGCCTAATTTCTTCTATAGTAGAAGCTATATTATTTGAAAATATTCTAGAATGTTCCATATTTAATACTAAAATTGAAATACTTTATATTAAGATTAAGATAAACACAAAAATTGATATTAATATCTATCACGAAATATACGTACGGTATAAAATTAATTCTTGTGCTTGTCACAAAAAACATCAATTAATGTCAAGATAAATCATGAGTATTTCTTTATATAACTATGTGATTAATATTAATACAATATGTGACAAATGGTAGATGAAAAGAAGTGGCATTTTCGTTACTGAAGATTGAATATTAGAACATATAACCACAGAAAGGAACTGTCATACTAGAATTTTGTATCAAATTCATTTCACAAATTAATATTTATTTAAGTATTAAAACTTGTTATGAAATATTAACTTTTTTACTTTTTACAATATTGTATTTTCATTGAAAACTTCGAAAGTTTTCATAATTTTTGATATATGTAGATATTCAATTACGCCATTTTCTTTAGAAACATTCGTAACTAACATACCAACAGAGCTTTAAAACAAAGCGTCAAGTTTAAAATTATAATTTATAAATTTTTTTACTGTATAAAATATAATAAACAGATAATTTTATAAATTAAAATAAAATTCAAACATAAATACATGATTAAATAAAAATTTTTTCAGATTTGAAATAGATATTTAAAACGAATAAATAATTAAAACGAAAAAATAACCAATATGTAGTATTAGTTTTTAAAATTAATATATTTTATTTATTTCATTAAAATTTAGTAAAAAAAATTTACATTATTAAAATATATCACAAAATTATATATAATACTATACTTGACAATATTATTGATTTAATATAGAATTCAATAAAATTTATTTTCGAGTACTCTTTACATGATTTCCTCGTTTATGTTTTCCTCGTATCCCATGAATAGAATTTGAATAAGTATGAGTACACTTAGATGCCGGATGCTCGACCGGAGCATTAACTGCTTTTGTCCAAATAATCGATGCAATTGCACCCAACGCTCGCGACATACACAATAATACTTGATTGAATTTCATATCTTTTAATCCGTAAAACTATTCAAAAATATATAATAATATATAATAAATATATAAAATCAATTACAATTATGATATAAAATAAAAATTATAAAATACCTGAAAAATAGGTGCAGCAATTGCATTTTGTTCAGGATAAATATCTTTTCCTTTTGCTGTTTTCATTATCATAGTAAGTATTTGAGTGAGAGTTTGTGATAACTAAAATAACAAATAATTTGTTTATTGAAAAAAGTATTATCTTTTATACATAATTGTTTAATTTAACAATTCATTAAAATTGTAGTTAATTATATAATTTTTGAAAATAATAATTTATATATTTTTTAATTAAAAAAAAATATATATATAAAAATATAATAAAGATATATATAAATACCTTTACATTGGGATCATTTGGCAAATGTTCTCTCGTATAATTTATCAATGCGGTATATTTTGGGTCACAAAATTTTGTTTCTTGATAACCAGCTAATTTTTCCCTTTTAATCAAAGTAGCTATATAATTCCTTAATTTTTCTTCTTTCGATTCATGGCCAAAAAGTCGTTGTATTTTTGAATGGAATTCCATATACTATTTCATTAATATATTGTAAAAAGCTATTTAATAATATTTGAAATTATAAAAAAATATTTTATTTACTTCTGACATTGTGCCACTCTTAGGTTCATCAGTATATGCTAAGGCTCCTGCTGCAAGAGCTTGATTGACATACAATTGAGAAGCTCCAAGTATTTCTGTAATATGAACACTAGGAACTCCACCATTTTCGTCTCTATAACAATATCTTATGATATAAATTTTTTTAATATATAATTGAATATTTGAAAAGGAAAAAGTTTTGATTTATTAATTTAAAAATTTTTTTTATGCAAGGATAATTTACTTACGCGTTCAAAACAATATATAGTCGAAGAAAATCTACCAACGAATTTTTTTGATATTCCGAAATATCAAATGTATTATATAAACATTCTGATAGAAATTGTACCCAATCACCAGTATCTTCTTTCAAGTTCTTTAATTCTCCTTTAGCAATTAAACCGACTATTGCTGGTAGCGTTGCTAATAGCTCCATACTATCTTCATACGTGTACTTCAAAAAAAAATTCCAATTTCCATTTTAATTAATTATTTTAATTTATTTTAATTTGATTTCTTATTTTATTTTTTCTACTTATCAAATAAATAAAAATAAATATTTTTTACAAAATTAATTATTCATCCTTGTCTAAAATTATGCAATTGTCTATTTTTAATAATCAGAATGTAATAAAAATTTCATAATTTTATTAACACTAAAATATTCTTTTTTCAATTTCGAGAATTTATTAATTTATTAAATTTCAGATTAAGAACTCACTTCCCAATGAGTATAGCTTAAAGCGCCATTTTTTAAAGCTTCTTGTATGTATTTGCCAGACTCAAAAACGGTGAGTGCTATCGATAGTTTTCCAAGAGGTGTCGTTGTTTTTGGTAGATTTTGAAGAACGGAACCTACAATTCCGCCACCTGGTCCTGACCACCAATTTTTCTTTTTCTGGCGGCGTATCGACCAATCAGCGATCAACGATGCTGTTTGTTCTTTTGTTGGAACATCACCAGTTAACAGTAACCAGAACACAGCTTCCGCACTTGGTGACTTTCCTTCTCGAGGTAAGAGTGTAATAACTTCTGGTATAGTTAGTCCTCTATATTTGATCTATATACAAGAATCAAAAATTATTTATTTTCAATCCGTTCTTAAAAGTGAAATATATTATTAAAAATTCCAGATTTTTATACGGTATCGAAAAATTTATTAAAATTACATTAAATAAAGATAAAATATATTTGAGAATATATCTGATTTTTACGTATATATTTAATAATATATAATATTTACCCCATATTTTGAATCAGTCTCAGAAGTTTCTCTGACAATAGTATTCACACCATTTAATCCTTGATAAATATTTTCTACGGTTACTTGGCTGATGACTGACGATCCATGTTGTTGACGAAAATTTCTCAATAGATCATAATGTATAGGAATCTTTTCACACAAAGCCTCCTTCAAGTCTGTGCTTGTACTAGGAACGCCTCTTGTTGTACTCACCTTAACATTTATTTTATTTTTTCATATCTTTGCAAAAATATAATTCCTTTTCTATCAATGATAATGATAATTAATTTTTCAATTTTATTCGTTAATTTTATTCGTAAATTATAAATTATACAAAAATAAATTATTAAAATTAAACAAAAAAATTACATAGAAAAGAATTCTTAAAACGATTTCAGATATTTTTATAATTATTGATGATATAAATAACGATAAAAATTTTGAAAAGCAAATTGGCTGCGAATAACCTCGTACATCGGTAAATCGATTCCAACCGTCAATACGTGTCGCTGTCCATGAAAATTAACGTTGCTGCGATTCCTCACATTCTTTAGAAACATCATCTGCATTTTCAGGAACTGCGATTCTCTCCAAATCCAAAACATCTTTTCGAAACTCCTTTTCTACGAGAATCTTTAAACGTAAATTATTTCCATGACAAAAAATTGTTGAAAAATTGATCTACCACATTATTTCTCGTATTTATGTAGATTTATGAAAATTTATTATTTCTATAACACAAAATGTAAAATTTAGTCATGGCTTCGTTTCAAATTGAGAAGACGAAGGTCGAATTATGGTACTATTTCTCGTTGCAATATTTAATCGAAAATTTTCTTTTGTTTTTGTTTTTTCTGTATATGTCATGAAGTTTTATATTAATTTGAAATATTATTTGTTTTAAATATAGTTTGAGATAAGAGGAATTGAAAATATTTAGTTAGAAATGAGTGATAAGGAAATAAGCTAAATAAAAAATTCATAAAACTTGATTTAATTTTCGATTATTTTTTTTTTTTATTGCGTTACTTCTGCATACAAAATATTATGTGATATTTTGTATGTAAAATGACGCTTATTTGATATATTTTCGATGACTGTACAAATTCATGTCGAAGTTTTTGTACCTTGTCTAGATTTGCTATTTCGATACAAAGATTTTTTTTCCAACGAACACATGTTTGTATGTAATGTGTATGTAATGTACAGTTTATATGTTGTTCTATTCAATATATTTAACACTTAATATATTTATTCTGCGTGGTCTACACGTGTACTAAATAATAAATTGATGTGAAAATAAAATAACAATAATTGATTGTTGGCACAATATTCTTGATTTTAATAATTAACATAAAAAATATTTTAATGATCGTTCAACGATCGTTAAACTTTATTATTCAGAACTGTTTTCGCTTAATTAATCGTTTAATTATTGAGCCAATAATATTTTGCGTTAAAATGCGTATAAATGACAACAACGGTTAACATACATTTTTTTAGAGATCTGCATATGTATAGGTACAGTATTTCACAATATCAACAGCTACGCTTACTGGCTAGTGATTAATTCCTTAACAGTATAGTAAAATATATATTATGTATATTGTATACACTATTGCTTGATCTGAGGTAACTCTCAATAACATACTATTATTACATTTATTTGTTTGCTATTATCATTTTTTTATTAATAATATTAATATTATTATTATTAGGCCGAATACATTATTGAAAAGTAAAATAAAAAAATTATTTTGTATATTCAAAGATATAATAATACAGCAACAAAATATAATAAAACAATATCACAGATAAAGCAATGTTAAAAATAGAATGAAATTTGTCACATTTGTATACAGATTTTTTAAATTTTTCTCAAAAATATAATTTTTCGAGATTTATGTAAAATGATTGATTTTAATCGATAAATAAATTTATCTCTCATATATATATTGTATTTTGAATAAAAAATTTAATTTATAATTTTTAAACATTTTTCAAAAATTTATATTTAACTAATGAAAATTGAGATATAATACCTTAAAGAAATTAAAGATTTTGAAAAAAAGAGATAAATCCATTTATATATTAATTTTTGTAATATAAAATATGGCTAATTTTTTAGAAAATATAAAAATTGCACGATATATTTACAAAGTGAATTATAAAATAAATTGTCGAAATTAAATTACACATAGAGAGATTCGGCAGTCGATTACGTATATACATACGTATTTGCAATATTTTCATCATTCTCAAAAGAGCAGTTGTATAACATGATTGCATTATTTTTCAGTGTTAAAATTACACAATGAGCAGTTTTGTGATAATATTCACAGACAAGATCTGAAGCTTCTTCGATTTGCGAAATATGTATATTCAATATTTTTTCCATAACTAGATTCTTATTTTCATAATACTGATAAAGGTTCTTATTTTCATAATACTGATTCATGAATTTTGAGAGATCTTTTGCAAAATATAATCAATTAATTATAACGAAGAATATAAAGTTAAAATTAATTGAAAAATAATAAAATCATCTTACTAAAATAACTTTTGATTGCTTGTTTCAATTTGTACTTATTATATAGTTATTAAATTTATAAAAATGATAAAAACGTTTAGAATTTTTTCATAAAAAACTGTTCATGTTTTCGTTGAAAAATTTCAATGTTTTGACTAATTACAATACTGCATTCATTATCAGTTACTGCATTATCGATTAATGAACCGAAGAAATTCATATATTCTTATTTCATATTACAATTCCGTTAGATGACATCGGAAATAATTGTTCACAATGAAGTTGATCTTTCGCATTTTCCATTTCTGGCTCAAAAAATCTACGACCCTGTATCATGGTATGGATAGAAGCAACTTCTTTTGATAATGTGGTCGCAAAAGTCGAGCACGTTGATTTTCTGGCTTCAATGTCAGAGAAGAATACATTTTTCGCTGGTGTCATGCGAGTGAGATCGTAGGGGTTGCGAAGGTGCAGGCGTGGGGGAAGGTGGTCGTCCTTCCACAGCTTGAATACTCTTCATTAATTCACGAAATACCTATTAGGAATATATATTTACTATATTTTTCATTAAATATATTTTTTTACATTATATACTTTTATTTTGTAATAATATATACAATAAATAAAACTTTAATCATGCTTTTTTTTAGTTTTAAGTATGCTTTATAAAATAGAAAATTTTGGAAAATAGTTTTTCATAATAATATAGAATATTTTTCGTGACAAGATAGTATTTAACAAAGTTAGTTCATAAAAGAACGTTAATTCCTTTATATTTTTTTATTTAAATTTTTTTTTAAAAAATGAAATTCCAAAAATATATTTATTTTACAAAATAATAAATATTTTTATATTGAAAATATAAAAATTTATTTATATATATATATCTTTAAAATTATTAAAAATGTCACGAATGCATTTATTTATTCGATTTAAATATTTTAATTAATTCCAACGTCATCGATAATTCCCATGGCACTCATCGTATTAATAATACGATATTGTACGTACTTGCACAACACGGCAGTTAAATCTGGCGCTACATTCCACGTAGCCACATCGCCAGTGCTTTCGAACGAGATTAACGATGTCCCTGTAGCGAGTTCCGGAAGCAGCCGCAGGCGACAATTCGTCTTGTTTGTTCCCAACTACCAATAACGGTACGCCCCTCATGTCTCGTGCTTCGTAGATTTGATCTCGTAACATTCTAATGTGCTACGATAAATTAAATATTATATAATAAATTAAATTTATAAATTAAATTGTTTTAATATAGATGAAATGTAGATAAAAGGCAGACATAAAAATAATGGAAAATTATGGAAAACATGTATACATATTTATTATGTATACACAATATTACATTTTATAATAGATGAATATAATGAATAATGAATATATTTAATAATATAATATAATATAATATAAAATATTAATTACACATAGTAATATATATATTATATACATGTATATTAAAATGTTAAATGCAATGATTAATTGAAAAAAATATTATAAGGGAAATCTTTATCAATTTTTTCTAAATCTGTGCATATTTTTCATTGAATGGGGAAATGAAAGAAAGTATAAAAAAGAAAGATAATCACAACAAAGATGGAACAAAGAAAGTTTTCATCCCTATATTGAGCATAAAGAAAGATCCATAATGAAATGGGGATAATAATAATTGGAGTGGAAAAATTTTTAAGGGAATTCTTAAGCATAAACACATTTATTTGGAATCTCTAGAAAAAATATATTTGTGAAAAAGTTGCAATTAAAACAAATAAATTGTTAGCGATATAAAAAACAAAATTTAATTACTTAATATTTTAAATAAAATAATTGTATTACATTTATATTATTATCTCGAATTAAAATTATTAAAAAAATTCATTCGAAATTTTTCGAAATTTTACACTTTAGACTTTTTATACTTAAGATTCTGTTAATAATGATTAATTATTATGTAAAGATTTATAGAATTAGATAAAAACATGAGTCATAAAATCATAAAATTCTAAGTGCTTCATTTTGTTCAATTTTCCGTGAGATATCATCGGTATTCAAAAAGTTATCGAGAAAATAAGATCTACGATCAAGGGATTGTCTGATAATAAAGTCTCGGTCTTGTATGAGTTAGGAACAAGGGATAATCTTATTCTTCTGATATAGTGATTTATGATATAAGATAATCTTAAGCTAAGATTAAGTTTACACTATAAAAAAGTAATGTTATATATCAAATTTATATGTTATAACTTTGTTATATCTATTTTTATAATTACAGATCTTTCTATTTTACAAAATATTATTTTTTATAAATTAAAGAATAATACTTTTTATAAATTAATATATTACTTTTCATAAATTAAAAAAAATCTAATAAATTATTCGATCAAAATTATTTCGACCAATCAGAATTAAATTACCAAAATATACTATACAGCGTAGGTATAACTAGATGGTAGGTAGTAACTAGATGGCGCGCATCCATAGTAAATTGATGATATATTTTTATACATGTATGCATACCTGAAACGTGTCCTGATTGCTCAGATCGAATACGAGAACGTAAGCGTTCGCACTTCGTAATCCGTAATAACGAAAGTCCGTCCATTCGAGGTGCGAGCTGACCGGAAAATACGGGATCATTGGTAGATCCGTGATTTTTAGTTCATACAATCGATCGGCAAGTACCACGCTCGGATAGAAAGTCTCTCTACGTTCGGTTGGCTTGTATTCCTCGCTGAATTCGCTCCACACGAATTGCTGGAACCCATAAATGAGCACTAACACTAATGTATCTTTACGATTCGAATTTGTCGTTCTCGTTAACGGAAAATAAATGGTGAGAATTCTAGGACTTCCTGCTAACTCGACTGATTTAAGTTTTTCGCGTAATTAACGAGTTCTTTCGAAGCGTAAATTCATCGAAAATATTTTGACATTTGATTATATATAATTTTATTTAAATTTTTTATACATTAAATATGTGTATGGTTTAAATAATTATTGAATTATTGATTTGTTTTTTCAAGATAATATATCATGCTAAAAATTATTTTTTTTTCCAATTTTATATAAAATATTTGAGAAAATGTATTGAAAAAAATAATACATACATGATAAAATCTTTGTGTATGTATATTACGATCTTTCCTATGATGTTGAAGAATTAAAGTGCTGTTTCATGGTAATAAGAAAAAGATAAGACTCTGAAAATTGAATTATATTATGTTGAATTATATTGAATAATAAAAATATTTATAAACTATGAAGTAAAGGCGAATATACGAAGTTATTGTTTCAAAGTGTGCAAGATTTAGAATTCCAATATTTCCGGAATGCAATGTTGTGAATATTTATATGTTGTTCCACTATCTCTCGCCTGTTGCATTGCTATAGTAATCGATATATTATTATCGATATATATATATAGAAATTGTTATGAGAAAAAAAATTCTGTATATAAATTCTACCTTACGCAAATTTTAAATAATATAATCTTTAATTATCGATTAATTTTTTTTTTAATCAATATTTGATTTAAAATACATGAAATTGAAAGTTTTTAATGTGTATATATTTTATATTTATACATATATATTAATATCTTAAGATTATACTAGAATTTATTTAAAGAAATAATTTTCCATAATTTTGAAGAATTTTTATTTAATCGAGAAAAATTTAAAAGATTGAAATTTAGTTAAAAATTTTAAAGATTGAAATTTTAAAAATTTTGACATATACTTTTCACTACAATATTTTGTGTCCTCTTTTCAACGACTTTCAATTTCCTCAAGAGGCGACAGTTAACCGGAAACTGGTCCCGGAAATGAGCGGAAGTCATCCACATCTTGCAAAGTGATGTTCGTGACAATTGAACTAAAATGGTGAATCTCTTGCTAGTTTTATTGATTGCTCAATTATCGATATTGTTAAGCTCTCATAGTTTTTTATAAATTTTTTTAATTTTTAAAATTGGAAAATTATTGCAATTTTAATGATGTTTATTTGAATTTTTTTTTATTCTTGATTAGATCTTCATAATTTTTCACAATTAAATTAATTTTCTTAAACTTAAATTTATATTGTAATTTTTTTATATTATTATTATTTTATATTTTAAAATTTCTTATATTTTTTTAAAATTCTATCAACGAAATCGTCTAGAGAATTCGTAAAAAATGTAGTCACGCGTGACTTTTTTCAATCCCTAGTGAGCCTTCATGAACATCGATCGTCGTCTTGAACCGAGCAAAGTGTTAACAAAGTGTCACTTTCTTATTTTCAGAGTCTTTCATCGACATCGTCAGAATTTTTTATTCTATTTTTATTATTTCATAAATATTTTTTATGCATTAATAAGTAATCGAAAGCAATTATAAATTCATTCATAGTAATTTAATAAAGTGAAGAATAATTGTATCTTGAATTGTATTAACTTGTGTTATTTTAATTTAAAATATTTCAAAATAATTTCTTGTTAATCTTAATAATAATCCCGTTATAAAACGTATAATCCTATAAAAATCTGTAATCAAATATAATAAAAGATAACTTTTCTTATCAATGATCAATCATTATTGATTGCATTTACTAGAATCCATAATGAAATAAAAATAACTTTATCATTATCATCCTATAACCACAATTGTGGTATACCTTATAATTAATATAAATAATATAGAAAAAAGAAAAAGTATTTCAACGTAAAAAAACAATTTTCACATAAACTAGCAAACCATAATAAAAAAAAAAAAAAAAAAAAGAAAAAAAAGAGTGTCAGAATCAGCTACAGAAAATTACAGGTAGCTGAGCGAATATCAGCGAATATTTTCATTAGCGAGGAGAGGTTAGGTTTGTTAAATGGGATGGCACAATAAATATCTTACGGATGTGCAGTATTCGCCTCGTTTAATTACACAATAGTCGTGTTGCGTGCTTGCTTATTAACTTACGCTACGTTACTCCTTCTCTGTAGATCTCGAGATATACATATACTTCATTTGTTCCAACCTTGTCGAGGCTACGAATGATGATCCAACGACGAGGTGCATTTTCACAATTTCTTGTCAAACCGAAAGTTTGAACTGGCAAACGTTTGACGTGTATTCAAGAAAATTACGCTTTAATTGAGAAGGTGCGTTTGAGGAATGAAGCGAATGGAGAAATTACACGTATATATGTGCATGTATCCTTTAAATGTAAAATTCTAATATGAAAATTTGAATGAATTGTATATATATACATATATGTGTCAAGAAGTCCCAGCATTTCTCAGATAACTTAAAATTCTAATGAATAATTTTTATTGACAAATTGTTATTTTTATTTATAATAAAATGTAATGAAATATATCAAAATTAAATTTAAGATAAAATTTCGATTGATGTGAAATTATAATTAGAAATTCGAATTATAATTAGAAACGGAATTGCTTTCAAAATTAAGATGATTAATTTTATGTTAATATATGAAATATTTCAGATACGCGATATAATTCGAAATATCGATGTGTTTTGATTTGATTAAACGAAATTAGCGCTCACCCTAATTATGCTGGACTTTCCCACCCTGGGTGCACCGAGAAACACAACTTTGACACGATCCAGAGTGTCTGCGGGGCTTTCCTCCTCTTTCGATCCGCTTTCGGCGTTTTCACAAGTTATTGTCTCGCCTCCTCTCCTTTCCAAGTAATCCAGATCGAGTTCTATGAACCATTTGTACAATATGTATCTTCGAAATCTAACATACGAGATAGAAATTTTGTTTATAAAATTATTCTTTATTATATCTTTCGATAAGTAAGATTTTTATTATCAATTCTTTAGATAAATTTTCCTGAAAATTTAATAACAAATTATGGAGAAAGATGTTACAAAGTAATTATAAAAAAAATTGACAAAATGAATTTTTAATTGTTTCTTCAAATTATATTATATATCGATTAATTATATTATGTAGATATTTGCTTTTCTCCATAATTGAGCAGAATAATTACAAGTAAATTATTTATTAATAAAATAATGTACTGACAAAGTACAATATTGCAATTCATTAATAAGCAAATGAATATGAATATATGTAATTTATAATTCATAATTAGCTTCAAACATGGTTCACAATATTTTCTATCTCCTTTACATATATTAATTCTAAAATTTAATTCTGACATTTATCATTATAAAAATAAATTTTCTCATATTTATCATTATTTAAAATTTTCTCATATTTATCATTATTTATCATTATTTTATTATTTATTTAATAAAATATTGCGATAAATTAAAATTTGCAATAAAAGAAAATTTGTCGAATCTAGTTATCATTCTAATGTTACAATATATCAACAATTTCATGAAGTTATAAAAATTCGACGACGAGAGGGTATGATAATTCGATAAAAGTGAATATAAAAAGCTAGATATTTTTCCACTGATATCGAAATCGACTCTGGATTATTTTTCATCCACCTTGGAACTTTTCTGTTGAAATTTATTATTCATGAATGAGACGAATATTTTTACGTGTGACGTACAAAGATTCTTCTCCCCCTTTTTCCTCCTTTTGAATGTTAAAATCAGGTTTAATCGGTGATCAGAATAGTAAATTCATCTTGTCGGTCACTTATTATAATATTCAAGATTTTTCATTAAATTATATAATGATTTTATCCATTTACATAATTTTTACCTAATATCTGAAAGTGAAAAAAATTCTATTTTTTTTTAAGTAACAAAAAAGTTTTTCTCTAAAAATGAAATTTCGATTTATTTTAACTCGAGGGGAATATTAAAATTAAAAAATATGATTTAAGCGAATATAAAAAAAAATGGAAATAATAAATCTCTATGAAAATATATAATAATTCCCTGGTGATGAAATTTAACGTTCGAGAAATTAAATTTTTAAATATGAAATGAGAATAAATTTCTGCGACAATTTTTAATTATTGTTATTATTATTATTATTATTATTTTTGTTAAAAAAAAAGTGACAGAATGATTTAAGACAGCTTTTAAAGTTTCGAAAGATTTCTAACCAATACTAGTTCCGGGAACACGTTGATGTCGAAATAATTATATTTTTGCTGCTCTCGAAGCATTATCCACTGTTCTATGATAATCTGTATAAGCGGAGCGATAAAATTCTATTATCGTTACGAAAGTTTCTTCGTAGGAATAAGTTTCATTTTAAAGGGAACAAAGATGTTCAGGATATCTTTATTCCATAAATTTTTTAAGCAATTAATAGTTATCTAAATTTTTAACAAGAACTATCAATGTTACAAAAATAATTTTTATCTTCTTTTTTTTTTTTTTTATAATTTATTTATCTTTTATACGTGTAATGTAAATAACCTAAGCCAACTTGAAGTAAATTTTTAACATCATTTTTTAACATAGTTCAATCTTTGTTATAATTTTTTTAAAATTCTATTCATATGTTATATTACAAAATATAAAAATTAAGTATTATTCATTATTATTGATATAATTCTAATTTTTGATTATTGAAAATTAGACAGTTTTTATTAATTACTATTTTCTCTTGAATTTGATATTGCTTTTCTAAGCGATTTCGGTGGTCTAAATTTAGATATCAATTTAAAGCCTCCAGAAATTTGAGATTGATTGCCTTGAAAACTGATATACACCACCCTCTACTTTATAGAAAGTATTCTAAATAAAACATAAATTGTGTAAATAAATATATATAACATAAATTAAATTTTTCTAAATTTATCTTTAATATTATTTTAACAATTATTATAATTTGAGAAAATATATATTCAAAATTATATTTATATAAATTAAATAATTTAAATATTCTTTTCTTTTTTATTAAAAAAAAAAATACAATATAACTAGTAATGCAATATTTTAAAAATCAAATTTACCGCCATTACAACGATTTTCAAATAATTGCATTCACATAGATTCCTCTTCATTAGATTTATCACATATAGATGTCGTTGCACGCAACATATACAATTATACATATATTTCTCGATATTGCTTTCACATCTCAATTCAGAACGTTTAATTTTTCGTTTGAAATGGCAGATAATCGACGTTTACTTTATCTTCATGAGAAATATTCACGACTTTTGATTAAACAACGATAGCCAATTGAACGATAATCGATTATTTAAACGAGTAAGTATGTTTTTTCCATTCGCTAAAGCGATTTTTTTTTTATGAGAGATTATTATTTAAATTTATTTTTATCCAAGTTTAAACTTCGAGCACGATACGGACAATTTCCTTTCAAACTCGTTTCGTTTAGATGTCTACACAAAACTCGTTTCTTTGCCACAAAAGAGTTCGATTAAATTTTTTCTTTTTCATTTTTTTTTTTTATTATCAAATTTTATGTCGATTTTTTTTTATTTAATGATTAACGAATGGAATTTTATTTCGATTATTGCATTTGTTTTGAATACTGATGCAGTTTATGCATTTTTTATATTTAACTACGTTTATAATGAAAAATTCAATATATCGTAAGGAATAAAGAAAATTCTCGTTTATTCGTGGAAAAATCTATTCTTGGTGAATTTATTTTTTAAAAAATATAAATGAAATTTTTTAGGTTATGAATTTTATGATATCCTTGATGATTTTAAAAATATTTTAGTATAATAAATAATAATTTGATAAATGCAAAAATATTAGATAATTTATAAATATTTGCTCGTTTGAAATAGTAATTAATCATAATTAGTTGAATTTTCTCGATAAAATTATAATTTTTTCGAGACTGGAATTTTTCTGAACTCAGATCCATCAATTTTAATAAAAAGTTATGTAATGTTAATACATAATTTTTTATTTCTAATTCTTTATTATTTTCAAACTTTCAATCAAATTTAAAATATTTCAAAAAGAAAAAAAAATATTAATAAATCCACGATTATATAATATCCAATCAGAATAATAATTTTTAATAATTTTCAAAGAATAAAACAGAAGAGAATAAAATTAATTTTTTCAATTATTCAACAAAAGCTTTTAATCAAGATTCATAGCGATATTTTAATATCATAAACATATTTATTAATTCCATTAATTCGCTCGTATATAAATTTATTTGATTAAAATCGGTATTTTTACTTTTATCTTTTTTCTTTCTTTTTGTTTTCTTTTTTTTTTTTATTATTATTATTAATTCATCGAACAAGCAAATTTAATCGTCATGTATAAATAAAAATAATATTTATCGGAGAAATAGCTGATCTGAATACAAGTAATATAATTTTCCACGTCGAACTTCTATATTTTCGAAACCGCTAAGTTATTTGCACACTTCTTGGGCACGTTCGCGTTTCATATATGAAATTTTCCAGGAAAATTGAATTTTAAATAAATTTCGTACGCCATGTGCTCTCCCTCCATTTTACTTCATTATCAACGAGGGAGAGATTCGTGTTTCACACAACTTGATGTTTACATTTGAAAATACTGACTTGAAAATTTTCAATGTACGATTAAATCTAGTATTTTATTTATCTGAATAAATATATAAATTTCGTTAACTGTAACTAATTAAATTTCTTTTCAAAACAAATATTTAATGATAAATTAACTTAAATCAAATATTTTAATGATAAATTAATAAATCAAATTTACTGAAGAAAACATTAATGAATATTTTCAATAATAATGAAATTTTAATAAAATAAAAAATGTTGAACTTGTAATTGAAATGTAAATAATTTCAATCAATTTGGTGAAAATTATCCTTAATTAAAAAATAATAACAACATAAAATAAAAGTGTTAAAAATCAATTGAAAAATGAAAACATTTAAAAAAAATTACAAAGTATCACTATTATCATTGTTTATTGAACAAAATTTAATTTTTAAATATCACAATGGAACAATTTTGCTTGCTAGCAATTCAAAATTCGAATGAAAACCATTTCTTCAATTATCATTATTAAAACTTAACCTAAAAAATAATTCTAAAAAAAAAAAAAAAACAAAAAAAAAACAGAAACAAAAATAAATATTATCACATAATAATTATATTCTCATAATTAATTTATAAAACAAATCGAAACTATTCTTCAAAATATTCAAAATCCCCATCATTTAATGAAATCTATTCCATGATATATTTATACTATGCGAATATAACCTACAAGCATTCAATAAAAATCAAATATAACAAAAATTGCAATAAAATTCACAGATTATCCTTTATTTATCTTTTTTTTTCCAGAAAACAGATTACCAAGGAGGCGTTTGTTGCCATATAAAGTCGGCTTAGAATGCAGGTCGTTCTCTCTTCTCCCGCGGTCCATCGAGGTGAACGCGCGATTACCACGGGTCGAGGCATGAACACAGACTGTCGTACCTGCGAGGAGGGGCGAGCTTCGCGGTCGAAGCTCGTAGCCCGACTGGCATCGCTGCTCTCTCGAGCTTACGGCCAAGGAGCGATCACCGATGCTGATTGACGCGTGTGCTATACGCAGCCTTTCAATTCGTCCAGACGATTATTTTATAACGAAAGAATCAAAAAGGTGAACTTTTTCTTTTCCCCTTTTTTTAATTTATTTATTTATTTTTTTTTCTGAGGAATTTGTAATTAAAAAATTGGATGTAAGATTGTAGAATTATTAGGAAGGAATAAGATTTCTTTATAAAGGTAGTTTTTAAGTATTTGTATATTTTTTTTTTATTTCTTATATAAAATTTGTAGATGGAAAATAAAGTGTTTCAAGATTTTGTAATCGGATTATTGTAATCGGATTATTGTAATCGGAAAGTCGAGAAATGAAAATTCTTTTAATTTTTATATATGAAATTTGCAATTGCAAAATTGAGGTTAGGTTTGAAAGATTGGCAGATTGTTAGACGATTCTATATTTTTTATAAAGAATATCGGTGTTTAAGGATTTTATTCATTATTTATGATTATTGTCATCGAAAAATAGAAAATTTTTTTTATAATTTTTACATAAAATTTTCTTAAAAGTTAAAAAATCGAATATTGGAATTACGGTAAAAGAATTATGAGAAGTACGATTAAAGAATTGTATTTTCTTTTTTTTTTTTTTTTAAAGTTTGCAATTAAATTGAAGTTTGCAGAAAATTGAATTCATGATTGAAAGATAATATAATAAATAATAAATGATATTGAAATAAAATTTAAAAATATTCTACAAGATTAATTATTTTCATATTTCATGTTCGTTGATTTTATTTTGATTTTTATGCCTTTTCAAAAAAATAATATAATTTTATATCGCTTTACCATGCATATATAAAGTCACTTCTAGTTTCTACATTTTTCTAAAGTTTTAAAGGATTGCTTTCAGAGTTGCAGGCTTTTTGACGTGCAGCATATCGTATTTACATATATATATGTATATATACACACATACATATATAAGTTTATAAGTAGAATAAAATTCCATTGAAATCTCGATCCTCTTCCATGCTTTTTTCGCAAGTAACTAAATTTTTATATTATTTTTAACATTTTTTAGAGCGTTATTTTTATTCACAATTTTTTCCAATAATGCTTTAAATAAAATTTATTCTAGAAATAATAAGGTATATTTCAAGAAAAAATTTTTAAATTTGTTATTAAATATTAAATTAGGATTAATTACTTAACATAGGATTAATTATTATTATTTTAAAAGTTATTTAAGAATTTTTATATTAAGAGTTAAAAATCAATTTTAATAGAAATAATCGAGAAAATTCATATTCATTAGTAAAATGTTAAATTGTAATTGTAATTTTAATCTGTGAACGATGAATCAAAAAATTTCATTGAACTCAACAAGATAAATGTTGCATTAACGAAATTTAATTGTAATTAAATAGTTAGATTAAACGCATATGTGTAATTAACTAATTTAAACTAATTACCTTGCATTAATTATTCTGTTGCTTTAGATGTTTCGTTATATCTCAGGTTTAATTTTACATTAATTACATTAATTTCGAATATTATTGATAATGAAATAAATTATGAATCTTTGATCTTAATTAAAATTGAAATCATTATGAAAAAAAAATAAATTATTACATTACAAGTTATAATTACAAATTATTAGAAGAAAAACTTCATAAAATTATATAATTATATAATTCTTAATAAATATTCTTAATAATAATGCATTCTCATTAGTTAATAATTTTTTCTTATAATAATTATAAATATTTAAAAGAGGAATTAAAAACAATAAAATTTAATAATAAAAAAATATAATAATTTAAACTTTCTTACATTACAAATTAGAAAACAAACAATCTGCGCATGAGACTTAAAAAAAAAACTAAAACTACATGGTATTATAATAATCTATTTGAAAACGTGTAAAGATAATAAAATCAAATTTAAGCCAGTGAAGATTGAAAATAATAAAGGTCTTCAATTATAATATTTCTGTAGTATTCATAAACTTGGAATCTCTTTATATTAATATTTTCATAAATTATAATTTAAGATGAAGTTGAAGACTATAGTTTTATAAAATTCGATATATACATTTTATTCAAGAAGATTTAGAAAAAATATATTATATTCGATGTAATAGAAGACATTTAGAGCTTGATACTTTTATATTTGGATCAATAAGAGTCGACGCATACATTAAAACATTCGATGGAAAAGAACTCGGATTCGGGACACTTTTCCAAGAAATAATTTTAAACTTTGAAACTTTTTCGATATGATTATTTTTGCAGTGAAAAGCAGTGTAATACACGGAATATAAAATTTATGGATTCATATATATTATTGTTCAAAAGTTTAAAAGTGATCATATTTTTGCTTAAAATAAAAGATCTTTGAAAGTATTATAAAAATTACTATTTATAATATATTTAATAACAAATATTTTAAATAAAAAAAATTTATTAAATAGAATTTCTAAAATTTATTTAAAGATAATTAAAAAAAAATAAATAAATAAAATAGTGGTCAATTTGATGAATCAAAAATTTGATTTTAATTTATACTTCTCTGAGATTTTGCTATTATCTTAGTTTATTATGTATGTACTATTTTTTAACAATATATAACAATATACAACTGAATTAATATTTTTTTTTGTATATCTATATTTATTTATAATGTTGAATATATTTGTATTTAATTCACAAAAATAAATTTAATTTTTAAATCATTTTACATTTATATATTCAGCAATTAATAAAATTTAGAAAAAATAAAAATTACAAAAATAATAAAATAACAAAAAATCTATTAGAAATATATTTTTAAAATAATTTAATTGAAAAGATTCTATATATAAAAGTTCCATCACATTAATCTAAAACGAAAGATATCTTGTATTTTAACAGAATAATAATCCTCGTGGAATAGCAGGACCTTTTTCGAATTAAGATCTAATGTAAGATCCAGGAGCATGGAAGAACATGAAACGTGTTTCAGACTATTCTTAAGATCTAAAAGATCTTCCTAATTCCAGATCTTTTTCGGATTATCCTAATGTAAGGTCTAAGGGACCATAAGGGACTATAAAGGCAATTTTATAAATTGTTTTAAAATCTAAACGATCCTCCATTTCAATTTTAAAGCCATGATATCCATTTCGTTATATTTTCAAATTTTATAATTTGAGCATCAGCAATTTGAGACTATGAATCCATTTAAATTAATTTTAAATTCTAGAAGATCAACTATTCTAATTCTATCAATTATATAATATTAGCTTTTGATATTCAAAAGAATATGAAATATTATAATTCTTCGATATTGAAACTAAATATTTAAATAAAATTTTATGGATTTGAAATAAAAATTTGAAAAATTTAAAATATATTTAAAAAACTTTTCATTTTGATTCCACAATTATATTCTTGTGCATCAAATTTTGTAGTTTATTTTTCTTTATCCCAAGATCATAATTCTCATCTGAATTAGTTTTAAGTTTTAAGAGATTAACTACTCTAATTTAGTTAACAACATGATATTAGGAAGAATATTTCAATTGAAGATTCTAAACAAAAATGTTCACAAACATATCCCAAGATCATAATTCTCATCTGGATTAGTTTTAAGTTTTAAGAGATTAATTACTCTAACTTAGTTAACAACATGATATTAGGAAGAATATTTCAATTGAAGATTCTAAACAAAAGTGTTCACAAACATATATATAATCTGTTCATTAATTGTAAAGTACGAATAGTAGAATAGAAACTTTGAAGAGTACGAATATTAGTATTATGCGAGTATTAAAAAGTTTTTAAAAAATGAATTTCATGATTCTAAGTTTGGGAAAGTTAGGATTAAAATAATATTCAACAATTAGGATTAAAATGTCAATCCAAAAGATCTTCCAACATCTTTTCAGAACGTTTTCTATGATTTCAAAATCTTTTCAATAACCAAGTTCTAGGATCAAAGATGATCCAAATTGGATTTCAAGATTTAAAGATCATATTTGTTGGTGTTGCACAACCTCAAGGTATGTTGTGGTTAGTTTCTCAACTTATGAATGTAATTTGAAATAGTCTTTAGTAAAATCCAAAGTCCTGTGGTACTCCAGCATTACTATGCATTTCGTCATTCCGAGCATAGTTGTGTGATTAAATCTTTTGGACAGAATCAGAATTCTTAGATAAATTGGAGAATTATCTAATTTATTAATGTTCAAGTATCCTTATGTTCAAGTATTAGGATCTCATAATGATCTTATAAAATATATTAGATTTAGATACATATTAAGATGATATAATCATTTTAATCAGATTTTAAATAAGTTTAGATAATTTCAATTCAATTTTATAGATAATAGATTAATATATAATAACTATAATAGAATTTTTATGAATCGGTCAGTACTTAAATTCTATATCATCTATCCGATACATTCTATATCAATTTTCATATCTTTAGAACGATTCCTTTTATGTTCAATATATCTAACATCATCTTTATTGTAGTAGATTGGTTCCGTACGATCGTACAATTTTGAAATCGTTTGCTATTGAATTTCGTACTCTTCAAAATTCTCATATAAAGATATCAATTTTATGAAACTTACAATCAGTGATTAAGTTATGAAAAATGATAAAAAATTGTTAACTTAATCCTGTTGAAAAATTTTTAATCTTGAAATGCTGAATTAATTATTTGCATGATTGAAAAGTTATTAACAAAAACAATGGATTATAAAATGTTATTAAATTTATTTTGTTTTTTTCTATTTAAATTATTCAATTATGGAATATCTTCATATTTCAAAAAATAAAAATGAACATTTCAAAATGGAATGAAATATTAAAGCGATTATTTTAAATTAAAAATAAACTAAATTATTTCTTTCTTCAATAAATCACTATTTCTTAATTTCAATTCTATAATTTTAAAATAAAATTTTATATTTTAATCATTCAACTATTACGTGTATAATAATATATGGGAAAATTTATCGTAAATTAATTATTAATTTTTAAGTATAATGTGACAATACTTACGACATTGTTTTTGCGGCGGGAGGCTTCGCCTCCTCCTGCCGCTCGCAGTTTTTGTCCCTATGATTATCGGTGTTCCACAAGAAACTTCTTACTAATTGCCTCGTGTAAAAGTAGTTGAGCAAATCAATGTTTCACGATATATCACTTTAAAATGAATACTGTCACTGATAGAAAATATATTCTACTACTTCGATCTCACTTATTTAACAAAACAATGTATCGTTTTACATCGATCTCAATTAACTTCGTTATTTAACTTCGTATTAATCGTAACGTAATTTAAATTTTATACTATATTTCACCTAGTTACTTTTATCGTGTTAGTAGCATATATATTCATTTATTTATTTCAGCTACGAAACAAATTGAAAATACTATATATATATCCACAATTTAATTAATCTAATTGCATACCCAGCAAACCATTGATTTATTGTCAGGCACAGAGAGATTCAACTATTGCGCTATTTAAGAAACCGCATTCGTGGCTCTCATTTTTATCGACCCTTTGCCGATATACTGCCCGAAATAATTTTTCATCGTTGTGTAGCGGTTATGTAATGCCTCACGATAATACGCGGCACGAAATTTTTGATGAGTCTTATCCATCATCATTGCCAAATTATCTTTTATCGATCTTTCTCTATTCAAATGATCATTTTTCATTCGATGAAACGATCCACCTGTTTTGTTCAATCTTCAAATGCGCGTTCGCTCGCGCGGCACACTATTAACCTATTTCTTGCAATGACTTGCACGATCACTTGAACACGCACCGTAATTTTTTCCGTAATCGATTAAGAAATTCTTCCACTGCTTATACACTGTGATTTTCATTAAATTGATTTACTGACATTGAACAAAACCGATCGACCGATTTTTCGAAAAAATATTGTGGGCACGCGACGATAATGTCGTTTGTAGTCGCGTGGTTGCCTCGATTACGAGATCGTCGGTAATAATCTGCATAAGTTATCACGTTGAATCGCGTCGATAGAGTGCGAATCGAGCGAGTCCACTGGTCTGGGGGGCATCTCGTGCGTTTTCATCTGTAGACGTGTCTCGTGCGAAACGCAGATGTATTTTAATTCGTTGTTTCGCGTTATCGCGATGGAATTATCGTGAATCACGTCTCGTTCTTGATCGACTAGATTATTATGAATCGCGATCGCGCGGAAAATAGAACTCTTTCTATCACAAAACGAAAGAACGAGCTAGAAAACGGAGAAGCACCAGCAGCATCACGAGAGCACGAGGATAAGCTGTTTGGTGGACGACGATGTCGACCCCTGGACGATCGAAACTATCGACGGAGTCACTCTGATTCTGCGCATGCGTCAATTGGACTTCGCGCCAATTTCTTTCCGTCACATTGACTCCTGAGATTCTGCTTGCTTGTAATAATATTTTTCTAATAATATTTTCCTTTTTCGTAATTTTATTCGTGATTTTCTAAAGATTAAGAGTGAAATATGTATTTTAATCATTGAAGAATATATCAATAGGATTTTATTAAACTTATAGAAGAATTTATATTTTATTTAAAATTTTAATTAATATTATAGATTTTAAATAAATGTTTTGGATGAATGTGTAGCTGCTTTATTTGAAGTAAAATGTGCATTTTATTTATTGAAATAAGCGAGGTTGTTGCTCATAACCTTTTATGTTTCCATACTCGTATTCTCTTGGGTTGAATCTTAATGATTCGGAAGACACTACAGTCTACTATATTCTTGCAGCTATATCTTTCCACGAGAATGAATTTATTGTCGTAAAAGTTCTGAACTACGTTCTTAATTCTCCGCCATTTGCATTTAATTTTGTCGTAACTATAAGTGATATTTGTGAATACTGATTTAATGTAAACTTTACTATGTAACAGCTATATATAACGTGCTAAATAGTTATATGTAAAATATATATATGGAATTTTCTACAAAATTAAAATGTATAAAAATAAAAAAAAATAAATTAAAATATATTAAAAATTAAAATAAAAAATAGAAGATAAAAAATTTATTTAACATGTTAAATTTAAGTATATTAAATACATTAAGTTTGAGATTTTAGGAGTTTAAAGATTTTAGAAAAATGAAAACTTGATTTTTATCTTTAATGATTCTTCTAGAATAACACTTTCAAAGTTCATCTCAAATTTAATTCCGTTTCCTGTGATATCTTCAAACTAGATAGCTACTATTTATATGTATCTTATGTTTAAGGAAAAGAAGGATGCTGTAGAACAGGAAGACCTATTTATCATACGACGAGGCCCAGCCGATCGAAACTGCTTTCCGGTAAAGCCACTCTGAATGAGCATGCGCATTAAACAATCACGTAAGGATTTATGTTAAACAATAAAGTCGTATCGATTCACCTGTTTCTTCTATTTTTAATATCCAAGTCTCTCCAAGATAAATTTTCTTATTCCTAATCTTTTAAGTGCAAAATCTTTTTATCTTTTATATTAAAATCGATGAATTGTATAATATAAATATATTACATAATTTTTAACATTTGCAAAATTGTATAATTCTAAATATTTACATATGTAATAAAAATTTTTATTTGATTAAAAGTAAAAATAATAGTTTAATTAATAAAACAAATTTTATAGAATAGTTATAAATATTTATAATTGTTTTATATTTATATAATTTATATAATTTATATAATTTATATAATTGTTTTATATTATAATTGTTTTATATTTAGATTTTTATATGTTTTAGAAATTATCAGTGAATAATTTATTTTATAAATTATTGTTAAATATGTCTTTGTGTTAAATATGTTATTGGACTATAAGAAAGGATCATTTATCATCCAGTAACAGACTAAATTCAGAACTTACTTCTTAGTTATCTAAACTTTACATCAATTGTTATCGACATAGTGTATAAGAAATGGATGCATTTTTCAAAATTATTTTATACATTCATTTTTCACAAATATATATAGAAAAATACGTAGATGTAAAAATATATAAATACATAGATATTTTGAATAATTAATATATCTTTATGAATTTATTCATTCATTCACAAGCTTTTTAATGAATTCATTCTCCATATATTTATTTTTATACATTTTATATATTACATTCCTTCATTAAGATTATTTTTAAACATTAACTGGATGAACATTAAACATTAATCTTTTCTCTTTAAAAAAACTATCTCTGTGAAAAATTTCATTCAAGCTATATATGTTATCTCCATTTCTATCAGTTATAGGATAAAAAAAATAGAAGCCAATAATTCATTTCTACGATAGTACGCCAAATTTTCGCGCGATAAAAAAAGCAAATAAATTTCACAATAATCACTGTTATATCCGTAAATTTTAACACTTTACATCGTATATTTCCATTGAAAATTCCATTGCAGGTAAAATTCACACTGGCCGCCTCTACAGGATAGAATTCTCCAGGGATTAATTCCGTTGCATCCGTGGTTGTAGTTCATCTCGATTAACCATCGTTATATAGACACACCTTTGGCCTGATTGTCCGGATTCGAGATCCGGATTGCGAAATTCGAGAAAATTTGGTTGGCACATTTTTAAAGCGACTGTTTCCTTGCGAAGGATTACCTTACGTACCTTTTCGCAAATCATATTCAGTGTAAGTTCATTACCTCGCAGAGGACAGAGACGAATCGTGTTCGTGAACGTGGCGAGAAAGTCGAGTGGGAATAAATACGGTTCCGCTGATTTTCGAAAGGAGATTCGACATCGAGGCGAAAACAGTGGGTATGTTTTATGGAGGAGGTTGGGGTGAAGGTTTTAAAGACGAGGGATTGAGATTTTTAGATGGATGGTCGATGGAGGATTGGTTTGGTATGGGGATGTGATGGATTTGTGAAGAATTCGAGATTTCGAAGAAAAATATATTTGGAGAGAAGGAAATTAAATAGATGGATCGAGAGGAAAAGATTTTGAAAGTTAGGGGAAAATAAAATAAAAATTGGAATTTTAAGAATATATTTGCGGATGAAACTTTTAAAGTTTTGGAAAAGAGAAATAAAGAAGGATTTTGTTAAAAAAATTTCAAAAAGTTGAAAATTTTCTTTTGACGTTTTATAAATTATAAAATTAAACTTTTTATGAATATATGAATGTATAATTTAATTTGTTGGTAATATAAAAATATTTTGCAAGAAAAGAACGAACGATCTTGGAACATTTTATAAGACAAATATATTGTAGCTTTACATAGAGAGAAATCATTTATAATACTGACTGATTCGATTCACAATATGATTATAGTATCTATTAAATTACGTTCATGTTAAATTAAACGCATTTCGATAACATTGTTTTTTTATTGCTTAAAATTACACGTGGAAATAAATTATTCCATATATTTACGACTAGCACAAAAATTGTACAATAATATTTATTTATTTATAACGTATCATTATTAAAATTGTAATAAAATTATTACATTCTCGTAGACTATGCTTAGAAAAAAATTATGTTTCATTTGTTTCTTGTGAAATATGAAATATTTGTGCTAGAAAATTTGTATATATTTATTAATTAATGGCGGAGAGGAGATGCCGTGCACAAGTAGATGAAACCTTAAATTCTATGATACAAAGAAACGAGACGAACAATTTTACGATTTCGTTGAAATTTTCTACAAATTTGTAATTAACAGAAATTGATATACGAAAGGAATAAAAGAAAAAAAATTTGCAAGAATCGTTCCATAAATTAAACGAACAAAGTATGATAAAGCATTGAGATATTAAATTCGAAAAATTGAAGTAGAGATTTCGAATTATAAATATAATAAATTCGAAGAAGTAATATTGTTAAAATAAGAAATAATAGTGTACAAATATTTACATGTCAATAAAATTGTTTTATCATTTCTATTAAAATTACTTCAAAAAATCAAGATGCAAGTTTTAATTATCATTCGATGATTCAGAATATTTTTGTTTGTAATACGAGAATTTATTAAGTAATATATCGCTTCTTGCATCTTTATCCTTTCAGCAATTGCATCACAGCATATTGTACAAGATTATTTTTCAGCGTAATATTTCCCCGTTCGATTTTCTTTTGCATTGAGTGCAGCTTACTTACTAAACCTAACCTCACTTTAAAACTTATTACACATATTACAAATATTATTTTTTAATTTCCAACTTAAAGCTATTAATATTCGTAAAAAATACTTGTTCTTTATATTTTTATTTGTTTTTATTTCTTCGGTGATAAAAATTAATTTTTTGAAAATATTAGATTATAAATTTCTAACCTTTTCTAATTCTAACTTTCCTTTCTAAGAAAAAAAGATAAAATTATTAAAAGATATAAAAAATAATCAAGAATGGTAAGAAAAAAAACTCACTTTAGAATGTATATTGATTTTTGAGATGATTAAACTTTTCATATCAGCTGAACGAATCATTATTTTACGCTTCGATTCATCGTATTATCGTTGATCTTGTTTATTCGATTAATAAGCTTCGCTTTTCATCGATAAAACATAGATTATGAGTAATTATTAATCCATTGACCTAGGAGAATTTAATAAATACCTATTGAGATGTGATTAATTTAATATTATTATTATGTTATTTTTAGAGATAAAATAATTCTATATGTGCAAAGAAGAAAGAGATTAATTTGGTATTAAAATTTGTATTGCGATTATTATAAAAAAATATTTTTATAATAATTTAAATTTTCTTTTCTACAGAAAGTAGAATTAAAATAGTTCTGACAACAGTAATATGAGTTTTCTAGATAATAATTCACAATTAAAGAAGAAAATGGAGCGAATGGGTGAATTTACCATAAAGATTGCGTGAAAATTTTATTTTTTAAATGTTACCAGAATCTGTTTTCTTTTTTTATTATCACTAATTTTTATTAATTCATTCATTTGTACTTTTCAGTCTTTTATTTAAAAATATCTTTGATTAGAAATTTATATTAAAAATACGTTTGATTAGAATTTTTTTTTATTTAAATATTTGCTTCAATAATAATGTAAATATATCCTAATTTCGCTCTTTTCTATTTACTCTTTTATTTTTTTTCAGAAATAAAATTTAAAAAAAAATTATTTTTCTAGTTTTAAAATTAAAATTATAAGACAATAAAATTTCTATTTTTTTTTTTTTTTTTT